>NW_026858569.1:0-4522 GCF_026571515.1 Ruditapes philippinarum
AGCAGAACATCGGGGGTTTAAAAATCATCTACCTGCTTAGCTTTAAACTCCGGGAAATTTTTGAACCAATTAACTTACTATCGATCACGCAGGGCTTTAAGGGTGGTGACTGAAATTTCCCGTGCCCCCATTTTTAAAGTCACCCTCATCAAAAAAATGGGATAAGATGACATATTATTTTTTATTCTATTTAGTTTTTAAAAATTGCAGTATAGACTGTTTGTCCATATACAGCAACACAATAACAAGTATTTCAATTACATTGAACAATATGTTGGTTGTCTTAATTCTAGTCAAATAAAGAAGTTTACTGCTTTATCCTAAGTCACACAGTGGGACGATTTATGTTAAAACAAAATTAGTAACACTAGTTTTATTATCTTTATGATCATATTACAAAAAACAACGGAAATAAAGGTAACATTTATAACTGTAACTTGTTGCTTGGATACGGAGTGTAATAAGGTTACATTGAAATTCCGGAAAAAATACAGTTTAGAAATGTCATGTGATATATTGGATAAAGCAGTAAGATAAACCCAATCATTTTATTTAAATAGGAATTAGGGTCAAACAATTCTGGTGAATTTTAGGTCAAAGTTAATCAAAAGTGGCTTACGTTAAAAAAAGATTTATTGTTCTTGAAAAACCCTAAACAAGCAGATCTACAAAGTCACATTCAATTTATCGGCGTTTTCCATTAGAAATATACTTGAAATCGGTATTCATTGTAAAAGATAAAGATTGTAAAATGATATACTTTTATTCATTAAGAAATCTTATGTCAAAAACATTGATGTTTGTAGTATAATTATGAACTTTTAAATAAATGTTTTATATTTAAGTTATTTTTATGAAGGTTTTTCTGATTTATATTTAATTTGACATAAACACAAGTTATATTAATACCTTTCAGCTATTTCTAGGTTTTGAGATATCAAGAAATTTATGTTGCTATCGTTATAACATTATAATCAATGCAGATCAATTCTTAAATAGTCAAAAGCTATTTAAACAGATGGATTGAAACTGAATAATGACAAAATATACTTTTTGTACGTTACATCCGTAACTGCAATGTAGGTCGCAACATTTTTGATCAAGAGCATCGACATATTAAAATACATTTCTTACGTTGAAGCATCGGCTTGACATAGCATTGCCTTTATACTGTGCATTTCATTATGTCATCCATGAGCAAGTTTATGTGATACAGGCTGCTAAACTTTTGTGTTCAGTTTTTTTATTAAACTGAATTAAATCAAATACTCAGTAATCAGGCATATACTGAATCTTTTCCAAACAAGAACAAAATATTTTTCAGAGTAGAGGTCGTTGTTTCGTCATGGTTATTTTTATCAAATGCAATAAAAAACCTTTAAAGTATTCACGAGTATAATTGCTTTGTTAACGAGTGAATAAATGTTGTTTGAATGTATTTTATAATTTACTTATTGATACTTTCAATGATAAGTATGCGTTTCCTTTTAGAATAAAAGTACCAAATCCTTCACAGTCATATATACCACCTTATGATTGTCAAAGATTGGATTGAATTTTTCACATAAAGCTTACTTTAACATAGAAGAAACACCACCCGTACGGAAATATCAACATAACTACAAAGAGCGTGACTGTTCTAGTTAAACATAATTAGTGCAACGATAATTATAGCTGTTTGTTATAATATGCCCTTTAAGGGACCAAAAGGCGTCATTTTTCTCAAGTTTCCCGTTTCTCTGTAGTTATTACATGAAAGAAAAAAATATTATAAGGAAACAAGCCGTTTCTTTGTAACCGTTATAAAAACTATCAAATTTAATCATCAGGAAGTATTGAGTGGAAATTCTCTTACAATAGAAGCCAACATTTGCGAACAATGATTACGCGAATCGAGATATTTTCACAAAGAAGTTATATCCGATTTCTGATAAACACCAAAAACATTGTCCAACAAGAAGACAATAATACGTGAAAAATATTCAATTTCTGTAAATATAACAACTTTTGGAAATGCTGCTTGTAATTTGAAAAAAAAGTAAATTTTTTTGCAACATTCCTGAACACGATTTATAGGAAAATATTTAAAATTAAGAGTAAATCATTAGAAAAAAAATGAAAGTAATACAAAACAGTACCAGAAAATTGAAATATATATGATAAACAGTTGTAATTAAAAAAGCCTCAACTAAATTTTGATAAAAGAGATAAAAAATGGCTGCTCAAAAACTGCACCGTCAGCATCCTACTCAAATACCACTGAGAATGAAATGTCTACTGATACACCCATTGCCATTCAAGCAGTTTTCTGTAAATAATAGACTACTTCTCAAAATTGATATTTTAAGCCATTATTATTTTGCTGCAAAGAAAAAAACAAACAAAATGTAGGGAAAAAATGAAATTTCTTAAGAAAGCTACCTGTCACGGCCTTTATTGGTGTCAACCAAATTGCCATAAAGACATAGAAATGGCAAAATTGTGATAATCAAGAAACATCCGCAATGCGTTCATACTTTCCAATTCTTGCATTTTCTGTGTGTGATATAAATATTTGATCTTATACATGTATAACAGTATAATAACAAAATGATAACAATATAATTAGTCGCAATCTGGACTTATTTAGAAAAATCATGTTTATTTTACATCGGATGTAGTCAATGATGCCGTGTGAATATATTGCTCGGTCGTTTGGGGGTCGCGTTCATTGAAAGCCACCATTTATCGTTGATCTTGTGTACCATAGTTTAGGTAAGTAATGTATATTGTTTCCGGATTAGGCATATGACGTTTTGTATCCTTGAATGGCTTCTAATTTTCCGTTTTAAACTACTGTGCTTATTTGATTTGTATACAATTACAACAATAGACATATACAATGTAGAAGCAGATGGTTCACTTTAACATACTAGTCACTTCCCAATGATGCTATCGAAACATGTCACGGAATCTTTGTACAAAACAAACAAAACAAGAAAGAAAAAGAATGAACTAAAATTACTTCAAACACAACTGTTACATTGCTGAGAGGTATTCATGAATCTGAAATATTATCTCTAGATTTACAAAATATAATCATGTTCAAAACAATGTTATAATAAAATTACAAAAAGTACGAATGTCGACTTTTTTACCTTGTTACTGAAATCATGATTATGACTAAGAAGCAATCATGTTAAAAACATATGAATGATTTTATTATGCCACATGCGACATATTACATTTAGATGGTGCCTCGATTACTGATATCAACAAGAGCACCGCGTGCTGTGTAAACGCTCGTCTGGCAAACACTATTCTATGAACAATTTAGTATCAATATTCAAATAAAAAGTAAAAAAATGCTGAAACGCTTATGCAACTAGACTGAGCAATGTTTGTTGTTGTTGTTTTTTTTTGGTTTTACGTCATACCGACACAATATAGGTCATTTGGCGACGTTCCAGCTTTACTGGTGAAGGAAGTCCTCAGGTGCCCTTCCGTGCATTATTTCAGGCACCGACGTTCCGTAAGCTAGCTGGATAGCTTCCTCACATAAAAGAATCCAAAGTCCCTGTCGGAATTTAAACCAACAGTGGTGAGGGGCAACGACCTTAACCACTCGGCCACGGACGCCCCAACTGAGCAATGCAATCATAGTCAAGTATTTAAAGTTTATTATTGATATCTTAAATAGTTATAACATTATTCAACATAACAATTTTGAAATCAATGAAGGTGAACAACTATAGCTTTTAAAATGCTGTCCCTTGTCTAACAACATTCCTTTACCATGATAAATAAGGTTGTTACTTTTCATCGTTTTGGAATCATTTTACTACATGGGTATTTTTTGAGAAAATAAAATTAAACGAGGCGTATATTAAAAAGAATTGGTTTAGAACAATGACTGTTGTCTTACAGATGTGCCTTGTCATGATAAACAAGTATTGTAAGTTTTGTTTTGATGTCTCTTATAGTTTTAAAATCATTCTACTAAACAGACAATTTGACAAAGAAATTAAGTTAAAAACTCTAAGAATTTGTTTTTGTTTGTTTGTTTCATTTTTCGCCTTTTCCAACAGTATTTCAGTCATATAGGCGGGTAGTTTCCTAACCATCGTTCCTGGAGAGTTACACCAGTACTAGACTACCTTCCTCCGCGCTAAACTACCAAAGCATCTCCCGGGGATCGAACCCACGCCAGAGAGGTTACTGGATTAGAAGTCATCGACTCTAACCCCTCGACCACGGAGGCGGTCAAAAAAAAAAAAAAAATAAGGCTTAAAATTATGCTCATTGTCTAAAAACTGCACCTTGTCAAGTGTTTCAAAGTTCATCAAAATACCTGGCTACAGTAAATGTTTTGCTAGTGGACAACGATAATGACGCCGCTTCGACCATAATAGCTCGACTTTGTTTAAGAAACAAACAAACGAACAATGATGTTACACTTATTTTAATTATTTATTTTTTACCATAGTAAAACTATATACCCTTTTTAAGTTAAAAAGAAAGAAAGCAATTTGCGTTGATTGTT
>NW_026858570.1:0-36412 GCF_026571515.1 Ruditapes philippinarum
ATTAAAAAATTTTTTGGGGGTGTATTTTCAGATAAGTTTTTTAATACAATAATTTTTATTTCTTTGTTATTTTTTTTTATTTAGTCCATAAAAACCCATTTAACCAATTAACACTTACTTATAAGGGTATTGCTTTTTTTTGTTTACAATGTTTAAATTTATTTTGTTCTATTTTAAAAAGGGGTTTTATTTAAAAAGATTTTTGATATTTTAAGAAGTCCCGTTTTGAGAAAGGGTTCCCCCTTTAAAATCAAAACTGTAATTTTTGTTCGGGGACCTTTTTGATAAATGTTACCTCAAAAATTGTGGGTTTTTACGATAAAAACCCCCAAAGTAAGCCGGGGGCTAAGAACGTTAAGATATATTACAGTTTTTCCATCTTTTCTTTAAAAAGGGGATCAATAAACATGAGAAAACAAAAATCAACAAAGCAAGGCGAGGGTTCAAAAAAACGCCCTAAAAAACCAACCCCCCTAGCACGGCACCCGGGACACATCTAGGGAATTTTGAGGGCTTCTTGGGGGGTTTTGTAAAAAAGAACGAAAAAAAGGACTGTTTTAAACGGGAGAGGGATGTAATTAAAATTTGGGTGTTTTTAAATTTTTAAATTTCTTATTCCCCTTTTTCCCATTTAAATTTTGTTAAATTTGTTGATATAGGTTGTATGCAATTTTTTTTATATCTTTTTTTTTTCCCTACCCACAAAGAAAGTCAATATATTTGCTATGTTTTACATAATTAGTGTGTTTTTCTATTGTATATTAGTCCCAAATATGCAAAATTCAAAAAATCAATGTTTTTTAAACAGATTTGATTGCCCAATAGTTTGGGGGAAACAAAATAAAACCCTTTTAAAATGTTTTGCATATGTATATTTACCCTAAGGGCCCGCCATTTTTTGGGCCCATTTCCAATTTATTTTATGCAAATTATTATAAGATAAAAAATCTCTCAAATTATATCATAATTTTGAAAAGGTTTTTTTTTTCCAAA
Organism: Ruditapes philippinarum; assembly: GCF_026571515.1. NCBI lineage: Eukaryota > Metazoa > Mollusca > Bivalvia > Venerida > Veneridae > Ruditapes > Ruditapes philippinarum. Next base: position 994 of record NW_026858570.1, read on the forward strand.
CCCTTTTCCAGTTTGTTTGATTTTTTAAAAAATAATTTTTCTATTTAAAAATTTAAAAAGAAGCAGCAAAAATGATAAAATTTTTAATTCCCCTTCATTACAATGTGTTTACTATTCAGTAATGTGTTTTATTGGACATAAAACAGGTCAAGGGTTTTTTGGGGACAATAAACCCTAGATAAAAATTCCCCAGGCAGTTTGAAATACCATTTTATATAATAGCAGCTATTTAAAAAAACTTAAATTTTGTTTTTAAAAAAAATTTTTATTGCGATAATAAAAATTTTTGTCAATAGCAAAAAGTTAACCCCCAAAATAATTATGCTCATCTTTTTCCATTTAATCAAAAATTTTCTTTAACCTTTTTTAATATGGGGGTTTCATTTTTCCCAAAATTTTTATTTTAATTTGGGGAAAATTCAACTGTCTAAATTTACGGATGAAGGGTTTTATAACTTGGACACGAAGAAAATTTAAAAATTTGTTTTAAAGTAGTAAGTTTTTAAAAAGGGGGAAAAAAATACTTAATTACAGTTTCTGTGTTTCGCAAAACCGGGGGTTTAAAAAAATCTTCTTTATTAAAACCTTTTTTATTTTATAAAATAAAAAACTTTCTGGGTTTTTATTTCTAAAGTTTTGGGTATTTTTGTTTTTTTTTTTTTCATAAATTTGTAAATATCATTTAAGGGTAGTTTTTTGAAATTAAGTGAGTTCACATGCAGTTATTTCTTTAAAGGGAATGGAAAATTTGGCCCCAATTATTACCAATGGTTTGCTTCTGGGCCTTTACTTTAAAGAAAAAATTTTTTATTTTTGTTTTATATCTTTTTTACTTTTACCCCCTAAACCCCTTTTTACATATTTTTTTCATTTTGACCAAAGCTTTTTAAAAAAGTTTTTTTTTTCCTCAATTTTTCAAAATTAAAAAATAACCCCTTTAAAAATCAAACAAAGCCCAAAACAAAACAAAACCAAAAACAAACCTTTGATGAAATTAAAATTTTTATTCTGGGATTTCTTTTCCAAAGGTTTCATATTTTTTATGGGGCAATTTTTTATTTCCATTGGCCAAAATGAGTTTATTTTGTATACCTGTTCAAAAAGCATTATATTTATTGAAAAATAAATTTTTAAAACAAAAAAGAAATATTTTTAAAATGGAAAAAGAAAAGTAACAAACATTACGGAAATTTTCCTTTTATTTTTTTCCAATAAAAATTTGGAAAAAGTTGGGGGTTTAAAAAATGTTTATAAAACCAATTTGTAAAAATTTAAATTTTGCAGGCTTATTTTTGAGGGGGGAAAACTTAATGAACCCCCGTTATTGAGTTTGGTTTTTAAATTTTCGCCAAATTATTTTTCCGTAAACCTTTTGGTTTTCCCCTTCAAAAATTTAAAACAATTTTTGGAAAAATTTGGTTCAAAAAAAAAATTTAAATTTCCAAAAGGAATAAATTTTGGGGTTTTTTATTATGATGTGCCTTTGAAACGGAAATTTTTTTTAAATTAATTTTAAATTTTAACTTTGTATAAAGTAAAATTTTTTTCTATTTAAAAATGAATTTAAATTTCTTATTGGTTTAAACTTTTAAAGTTTTTTGTGACAGAACATTTTTGAAATAAAAATTTAAATCTAAGTTGGTTTTTTTTAGTAAATTTTTAAAACTAATGGGTTTAGTTTAGGGATAACATTGGGCAGCGTTTTGGCCGCCAAAAATAAACCCTTTCACTATATTAGGAAGCGTTTTGTTTTGGGTGGGGTGGTGGTGTTGTTGTTGTGTTGTTTTTGTTGTGCGTTTCGGGTTTTTTTCTTTTTATTAATCGGTTTGACGTGACAAAATCCTAAAAATTCCAAAAAACTGGGACAGACGGGAAAAATCAAAAATACATTATTTATTTTTCCTCGTTATAGCTTTTTTTGATTTAATTTAAATGTTTTTTGGGGAAATATCTTTTATTTAGTCAAACTCATTAAAAACGGGGAAAGTTTGCAGAGATTTCTTTTATTTTTCCCGAAAAGATAAATGTTTTTTAAATCTGTCTTATATGTCATAAAAAGGGTTTTTAAAACACACCCACTTATTATTTTTTTAGCACAAAAATTTACATTTTTGTTACCCAAACCTGTTTTAGAAAAAAAACAAAAACATGCAAAATATTTAAATTTATAGAAATTTGTTTAAAAAATAACCTTAAGTTGAATTTAAAAATTCGTTTTTGACAAAAATTTCAAAAATTTTTCCCTGACCCAACAAAGATTTTTTTATTAATACTTGGTGGGATAATTTTTTTAAAAATAAAGTTATTTCCCTTTAACCTTGTTTCTTTTTTTGCACAAAAGTATACAAAAAATCACTACAAAAAAGTGATTTTTTCTATTAAAATTAATATTTTTTTGAAAATTCCCTGACTGGGCCCCCTTTTCGATAATGACGGGAGTCCATTTATTTGGGTGTTAATATGAATTTAAAATTGTAAGGATTTCCTGTAGATAAAAGTGGGTTCCACCAATAAAAAAAAAATTTAATTTTTCTTCCAGATGGAAATTATATTTCATTATAATAAAAAATAGTATATCATTAAAGAAAGAATCGAGTTTTTATCAAATCTGGAAAAACAATTTAAAGTAAACTTTGTATAAATGAAGCTAACACAAAGGATTTTACACTTTCATTAATTTTTAAAAAGCCCTTCCCGATTTAAACACAAATAAATAAGCCCTTAAAGGGTACCAAAATTCCCGACTTTCTCAAATTTGTTTATTTCATATAAACATTCATTCTTGGCGGGGGTAAAATGGGTTGTGGTATTTTAATTTCTTATACTTCATAAAAATTTAAATTTCAAAAATTGTTGTCATTTTTTTAATTTTTTGGTTATGGGGACCCTTTTTTTATAACTAAAGGGAATTTTTTTGCTTTAAAAATTTTTCGCTCTCTTATTTTTTCCTTTTCAAGGGGGGGAAATTATCCTTTTTGTTTTGTTTAAAAACCTTTTTTACCGGAATCAAAACTAATTTGAAAAACGTATCCCCTTTTTTCTTTACCATGTTTTATTTTTTCTGAATGATTTAATTTAATGTGGGCAATTTTCGTTATTCTCATCACCAACAAAAACCCCTTTACCCTTCATCCCTTTTTTTCATCACATCATTTACTATCAAAAATTAAAAATCCCCCTTTTCAACCCAATTTCATCATTTTTAGATGATTTTCCCAAATTTATTTTCACAAATTTTATCCCTTTATTATAAACATATTTTCATAAATTTATGTTTTAATCCATTTTTATCGTCACTTTTTTTTCTCATTTTTTTTATTATCCCCAAAAATTTAAAATTCTCTCATACATTTTTACACCATTATCTAATCTGAATTTTAAGCAAACTTTTATTTACAATCAATACCCCTGGGTTTTATCGTAAAATTAACAAAAACCAAATCATCTTCATTTTTTCAATAGCAGAATTACTCCCCTATTTTTTTTCTAACTTTTAGTACAATAAAATTATGTATAAGACGTAGGGATGTCACATTAACATGCAGATTTAAAGTTTTTTTAAAATGTTAATATGAAAAAAGCAAAACTGTGAATCGGATTATAAAAAAAGGTATTTTTCGGCCCCGGGGGTATAGGTGACAGTGGTAGTCTTTTTTCATGCTGAAATACTGCATAAAAATCCTCATCTATTACTTCAAAATTTCCCTCCAAAAATATGGTATTTAAATTTAAACTTCATTATCTGTACATAAACATATTTTTAAATAAATTAAGAATTCCAACCGATGTCGTGCAAGTGATATTTTTGGTTGATCTTTAAAAGTTAAATGTCCTAGTATTTTTGGTTAATAAAATTTCATACCCAATTTAATATCATAAAAGTACAAAAATGTCAATTAGTTTGCCCACCTTTAGGGAGATATAAAATTTTTTGTTTTTGTGATATTTAGTTGTATCAGTTATCAATGCATTAACAATTCCCAGTGTATTATATAAAAAAGTTTATGTTCGTAGCGTAAATAATAAAATATGAAACAAAGCCCTAACAGGTATAACACCACAAGGCCACCAAAATGGAGACAAGCAGGGCACCAAACAATGATAAACATTTTTTACAACATTAAATCATTCATATGGACCGGGACAAAAATAAATCTTACAAATTTGCAATCAATTCTAGTATGATACGGATTTTTCTTGTATTCGCTTTAAACTGTATAAAATAAAATGTGGAATCATAACAATTTCAAAATTCATTTATTTGAAATTAAGTTTATACAGTGTAGAATAAATCTACCGCAAAGTTTATTCTGTATCTTTTATACACATACAATGTTGTGGAAAAAAAACATACAATGTTGTGGCAAAAAATTTAATAAAATGCAGCAATAAATCAAAAATCGTATTTATGTCCTAATCTTAGCCCGATTTCAGGAATAAGGGTTTTTTAATTTTGGGAAATTTTGAGTTAGAAAAATTTTCTAAAAAAAAAAAACACGGGTATTTTGAATATCAAGTTTTTTGCATACAAGTTATTTCAGCCCACATAAATGACATTAAAATTGAAAAAAAATTCAATTCCGTCAATTCAAGAAACCTTATTGGAATCCCTTTATTTTAAATAATTTAAAAATTGATTACCCAATAAATGAAAAAAAGGTAATTTATGAAAAAAACAGTTTAGAAATAGCATAAAAAAAATAAAAATAAAGGTCTAACCGTGTCTTCCAAATATGTTGTCCCGGGGAAAAAAAATCTTTGAGCAAAAAATCAGATTATACACCGACAGCTAAAATAGCTGACCCCAAAAGCTGCAAAAAGGGAACGGATTTTACCATCACCCACTTGTCCAAATTGTTTTTCGAAAATTTAACTATATTTTTGTTTCCTTTTTTTTTTAGAATTGTTGATAAGAATATCTTTCCTGCCTTCTTTTGAGCGGAAAATGTCGACCACAGTTTTAAATTTCTCATTTGATTCACTCTTATTGGTTATCACATTGCCCTTCCATTTCTACCAGGTAGGCTACTAGCAGTTTGTGTATATTGTTTGGTCTGGTGAGAGGTATGTGAATTTTCCCTGTCGGGAGCTGTAGAAAAGTCTATAGACTTGCATCAAAATTTTTTTTAAAGGAAAAATGGGGCACTATTAAACCCTTTGATCTTTTTCTCCCACACAAAGTAGGGCTAGCTTTTCACTTTGTAAACAGAATGTTTTTGTAAAAATTTGTTGGGGCCAATTATAGAAAATGCTCATTATTTTTGCAGTAGGAATTTGATTAAGAAAAACTTTTGTCCCCAGACAATTCTTTTTTTGGTTTGGGGGATTTTTATTTAGAGTTAGTACCTTCTTTTTCGAGAAATAATTTAAATAAACAAGCACCTCTTGCTGTTTTAAAATTTTAAATTAACCCTTGGAAAATGTCAGTGTTTTAAAATTTTAGAGGGGTATACTTATTTAAAGATTTCACCACGGAAAAAATATTTTTTTTAAAAAAAGTCATTTTAAAAGTCTGTTTCATTTGGTCGTATAAATAAATAACATCTTTTTGAAATAAAATCCAACGTATAATGAAATTTTTTAAAAGGGCTAAACTTTATTTTTTTTGTTACTATCTTTGTTTTTTTCATTTATACTTTTATTATGAAAAAGTTCCCATATTTACAATAATAGTCATCATTACATGTGAGTGATCCAATTTAACACAATCCAATGAAAAGCCATGTTCCATTGTGACAGTCAATATTGCATCAGGTGAAATAGTAAAACTGGCATTGATTGGTTCATTTGCTGTCACATTTATTGTTTTCAATTCACCATCACAGTGAATATCTACCAAGATGTCAACAGTACCTAAAATGATAAAAGTTCCCAACGTTGTGAAATAATTCGGTGAATCCCTTTTTGGCGATATAAAACTGGTGACAAAAATCAATACGAAATACGCAAGTACTTTTCAACTTTTTAAAGCCATCTTAAAGTACAATTACAAAGCATTGGCAATTTTAATCCACTGATAATTTTATGTAAATAATATGTTTTAGGCACTAATATTTCATTTGCATTTAACCAAAACATTTTATTCATTTTTGCTTTTTTAAAATGCCGCAACGCTTCTAAATTAAATGCTTAAATGGTTTATATCTTACTGATTTTATTTCATAATTATGAAAATTATGAGTTTATTTAATCCACTGCAGAACCATGTTTTTAATATTCTCACAGTACATAATAAATGTAATAATGGTTAAAATTGCACTTTAGTGTCTTATTTAATAGAATTATACTTACACACTACGTAAAAGGTATAGTAACGTTTTTATATAATTGAAATAACAACAGGTTAAAATCTCGTTGAAAACGCGAAAAACAGCCAATAATTGTGAATTAGGGTTTTTGATTTTGTTTTATTTCTGACTAAAACTACTGTTTTTATCTTTTCCCACAGAATGATAATAGAATATCAATTGTTTCTACTCCATGAACCCTGATTTTTCATCTTTTCCTAGAATTCTGATGTAACATTTAAAAGATACCTACCAATGACTGATGTTTTCAGACTTGAGCATTCTTCTGTATTATTCCTTTCTTGTAAATTTGTTTCAAAATTATCAGACGTTTCATTGTTTTTGTTATCTGTGATAACACATAATACACTTAATGCTCTTATTGGACAATTTATCCGTTTACGAGAAGACTTACAGCCGGACTGAGTTATTATTGTCTTGAACAAATGATATTGTTCTTTTGTACAAGAAAAAAATTTTTAGTAAACGTATGTGAACTATTAAGACGTTTATTTTTATGTAAGTATTTCTAATTGTTATATTCAATCTTTTACACACGGTCTATGAAAGTACACCGAATTAGTTTCTCCTTTCTTTTCAGCATATGTTTTTAAAGCAATAATGCTTGGATAAATTGCTTTTAACAACTAAACAGATGTTGAATTGAAACGCTAATAAAAAAACTTTATTAATAAACTATCTTACAAAGAAACTCAATTAAACGAAGACATAAAGAACTAATTTTCAATTTAAAGCTTCTATTGATATGCTATTGATTTTGTTAGAAAATATACTTGTAAGTAGGCCTTTGTTCTGTCAATATTGTAAATGATAAAATATCTAGAGAAAACAAACACTTAACGTACTTGTTTTGTTAAATATGTAATAGATATAATTCTTTTTATTAATCAGTATTTGAGCTACATTTATTGATCTAATTTTAGAAAAACATAGGTTGTGTTGTGTCCTATTAAAGCTTTCATTTACTGCAATAACTACACATTGAGATGACACTATGTCACTTGGTTTATTATTGAGATAACTGAGGGGGGTTTTCTCTTTCGAAAATCCTCGTTTTCATTTAAGAACCTATAGGAGTTTCTTTTTAAAAAATAAAAAATTTTGAAATATATGAACAAAAATTCCTTTATTCCTGAAATTAAAAAACTTTCTAAATGAAAAAATCATTATAAAAAACTTCTGTAATTATTCATTAACCGTTTCAATTCTATCTTTAAACAAAAAAAACAAAAAAAAAAAAAATTGTCTATGTTTTTAAAATTTCTAAACTTAAATGCATTTGAAAACATACACTTTATATTTCAGTAATTTTTGTTCCTATTAAAATTTTTTTTTTATTTAGGAAATTTCAACAACAAATTTGTTAGGAAAAAAAAAAACTATTGGTGGTTAACGTATACGTTGCTATCTAAAAACTGTGAAAAAGAAATTTGCTGGACAAAAATCGTTTAAATTTAGATATATTTACTTTGGGGGTAAAAAAATTATTAAAATTTTTTTTTTAATCAATTTATAAACAAATACAAATTTTAAATTTTAAAAAACCAATAATTTAAAATTTTTTTTTTTTTAAAAAAAATAAAAAAAATTTTGGGGGGGTTTTTTTGCCTGGGGGGGGGGGGGTGAAGGGGGGTTTTTTTGGGGCCGCTTTGCCCCTGAAAAAACCGAAAAAAAAAAAAAAATTTTTTTAAAAAAGGTTTTTGGGGTTTTTTAAATTTTTTTTTTGGCCCCTTAAGTTCGCTTTTTTGCAAAACCGTTTTCGGGGTTTTTTTTTTCGCCCCCAAAAAAAGAACCGGGGGGGGTTTCCCCCCCCGGGCGTTTTCGGGCGCTTTAAAAACCGAAAAACCCCCGGGGGGAAAAAAAATTTTTTTTTGGGGGGGGGGGGGGCCCGGACGCCCCCCCGGGGGGGGGGCCGTTTTTTTTTTTTCGGGGTGAGAAAAGCCTTTTTTGCGCGGGCGCCCGGCCAGTTTTTTGGGGGGAAAAAATAAAATTTTCCCGGGGCGGGCCGCCGGCCCTTTCGGCGCCTTAAACATGGGGGGGGGGGCCCCAAATAGGGGGGCCCCGGCCCGAAAATAGATACAATAGATAGATAGATAGATTTATTTCGGCAAAAGGTAAACAAGTTACATTGTAAACAAACACAACCTAGATTAAAACAATTACAAATAAGTAAATAAATACTATATTTTATAAACTATAATAGGATTGCGCTGTATTTTTTAAAATTTTCATTTATTAACTCAGCCTTTTTTATTTTAATCCTTATTATGTTCGTCTGTATTTGCTTAAAAACATCAGTATATGCTAGATTCATTAGTGCCGTTATTTACTTTAAATTACTTGTTCTTTATATAACTTCCAAAAACATGAACGCTTAGTTTTTAAAAACGTTTACCCCCTAAGAATTTTTAAACGATTTATTCGGGGTGTAAAAAAATGATAACAATAAACAAGAAAAATATTCAGACGTATTTTTGATACGGAAAAATTTTTTACGAAAAAGATAATTTTTTGGGTTTTCTTCCCGTTTAAACGCCACTGATTTTCTCATTATCATAGATAAAATTTAGATATTAAAAAAATGATTTTTTTTTAATTATCGATTTTATGCTATGTATTTATATTCAGAACAATCATTTAAAAAATTGTCTGCGAGAATGCAAAAAGTTTAACCCAAGGCAAAATTTTATGTTTTTAACTGCACATTTCAAATAAACCCTTTTTAAAAAACTGAAATTTTAAAAATTCCCCCGACGGGGGAAAACATCATCATTTTTGGTTTCCAGATATCGAGCAGTCTAAAAAAAGTTAAGCGGAATCTATTATGTTTTTTGTTTGGGGCATTAAAAAATTTTGAAGCAATAATGCAGAAAAATCAAAAACGGGTTTTCACTTGCCCTTTTAAATTTGGGGTCTTAAACCGGGTTCGTGTACCAATCCCCCGGCCAATGTGTAGCTTTTTTAAAATTAAATTCAAAAAAAAGAAAAGGAAAATTGATCCATAGCAAAACGGGTCCTTATCTTTAAAAAACAGACAAAACACGTATAACCATGAAATGATATGGCTGAAATTTTATTTTGTTTCTCCAGCTATTTTTTATTTTGGCTATATCATATTAATGTGTTACAAATAATGAAAGTCATAAAGAACGGCCAAAACGGCATAAATGAAAATGCTGCAGGCCCAGATTAATTGCGCCTGGTCAATAAGACCGAACCGAATTATGATGTCCTTAAAGAAAACATAATTATACAGTATACTTTGTCAACTTGCATAAAAAGAGTAGGTCACCATTATTGCCATTATAAAAATGTTTGAAATAACTATTATCTCAAGAACGTTATCAACACCGCCGCAAATGTACATAATACTTAAACCGCTGCTTGAGGGCTAGCAAGACGTTACTCTTTACATTATGAAATGAACGGATTCAGTCAAACCGAGTCTGCACTTTTCATATGACATTGTTTGACTTCATTGCTTTAAAAGAATCTTCACTCTTATTCAAAACAACGGTTCCCAAATGCCTAGTACTTATGTCCGTATTGTTTATATGTTGTTCATCATTTATTACTTGCTAAGGAACATAAGAATTTTTGTTTCTTTAATATAAATCATTAACAGACTTAACACCCGGTAAGCAATTGTATTCACTGCTCGCCATTGATTTGAGAAAACGAAACTCAATTTTAACGGCTGAAAATTAAATTATCCCAAATTAATGGCAGTTCCCTTATCTTGCTGCCATGGCAAGTCTGTGTAACTGTTGAATGATTTCACCTGCAGATGTAATGATATTCAAATTTACACCATGACCTTTAAATATCAAATATAAAAATCAAATGCATGGAAGCAACGACATACTTTAAATAAACTGATATGTTTCCTATTAATGATTTATTTAAAATGTCAATTGGAACATTAGCAAATGAAACGGTTGAAGATATTGTTTTGGCTCATTGTTTTTGAATTGAAATATACAGAAAGCGCCAAAATGGAAGTAAAGAACGACTTTTATAACTTCACATGATACTTTAGTTACATCTATTAAATTAAAGCTAGCTGTCAAAGATTGAGGATGATTGCTAAATAGCATTTTGTCATTGACAGATATGAACGAGCTGTCTAAATAAGATTTGTAGTTTATTTGTTAACTCAGGATACGACTTAAAGTCCTACAAGTGAATTATTACAATATCCCAAAGGTGTATTAAATCTTACAGAAGTCTATAGGAATATGTACCAGCATGCAATAAATGTCAATGTTTATATCATGTTATGAGCGCGTTACATTAGGTTGTATTAAAAACAGAAGTCCATTAGGAGTCACAACCAAATTATAATAAATGAAGACTTATTGCACTCTTTTTTACCTCCATTATGTTTTATGGCACATAACATCGAAAGCGTCTTGGATGATAAGTGCCGTTTATGCTGTTGTATCTAGACACTTAAATTGAGAAATTTAAACACCTATATGCATATAATAGATATCATTTTATACAAATACTGTGATCGATAAATCGATAACACTTTTTTGTTTTCATTTACAACCACCACACAAGCAGCAATATTCAGTACATTAGCACTGATGTTCGGAACTGGTTCACTTCGTATCCTTGAATGGCTGAAGGCGTCTCATCAGAATTTCATTACAAAACACTGAGTTTGTACAATATTTTCGATATGATTAGTTGTATGTAAAATAAATACCTTACAATATACAGAAATCTGTAGAATTATATCCTCGCAAAGCTTATCAATTATAAAAAGCGTGATTGTTTTAGATGAGCAAATAAATTTTGTGTTTGTTTGTTTGTTTGGGTTTAAAGGCAAAACTGACACATTACTGGTCATACCGCGCAAAACATTCTAATAAGAAGACCTAACATGAGCAGATACAGGTGTGATACTTAAATCTTATAAGTCTACTTCTAGTGGGGCGGGAAATTGAGAAAATAGTGCAAATTGTGATACAAGCATGAAAGTTTCAGGAAATCATCTTTTTAGACCATGTAGATTTCAAAAGTGAAGTGGGCCCAAAAATATCTCTGCCTCATTCAAGATGGCCGCCATTTTCAAAATGGCCGCCATATACATTTGACGTACATACTAGCTCATTCATTCCAATTTTTTTTTAGACCTTTAACTAAACACCAAAAAGCATGCATAAAGTTTCTCCTATTCAAAAATTTAAATCTCTACAAAATTTCTCTTTCATACGTCTTCCAAATTCAAGATGGCGTCAAAACATGGCCGTCGATTTTGTTGCAAAACTGTTATATCATTTTTATAGTATAATTTGTTGCACAAATTTATGTTAATTATGATAAAAAGTGTTTAAACATATCAGACATAATCAAATTATATGTTAATCTCAATAAAAGTAAACATTTTAAAAGTTTTTGTCTTAAAATATCTTTAAAAAGATCAAGAAAAAATTCCAACTTTTCATATTTTTCAAATTTGATTTTCTAAATTAAAGTACAAAGTTAAAAAAGTTACTTTATATCTTAAACTTTATTTGACATTCCATTTATATCATGTGTTTATTGTAAAAAATGTAAGAAAAACATTAAATCTGTAGGTTTTATATTTTGTGAAAGTGGGTGGGGTAATTAATTTCGTACGATAATTGTAAAAGAAAAAACACAGAAAATAAACATAGCTAAGTTCATTCTATTCCTTTTGCCTTTTTACTTTTCTATGAATTCTCATGCATATGTTCCAACTTAAAAAGTACTTTTATTGGATGAAAGAATCTTTGTCTTTCCTAATCGGGCCAAGTGGCTGAGCAAGAAAATGCACATACAAACATGTGTTATTAAAATTTGGTTGCATGATAACTCTTGTTTCAATATATTTGATTTCATTATATTAATTGTTAATTGCAAAGAACATATAAGAAAACAATAAATCAACTGAATGTGCTTAAAAATAGCAAGCATGTACATGAATGTAAGGTATAAAGGTAGTCCATTAACGCATATTTTTGACTCCTTCACAATTTTATATTTATAATATAAACATGCTTAAAAGCCAACAAAATGTATGTGATGTGAAACAGATATATCAATGATATGGCCTGGCCTGCATGCAGTTTTTTGAAAAGTTAAGATACAAACTAAGTGTATTTCCTAAAGTTATCATATCTCATTTTTTTCTTTCAATAAAAGGGCAATGATGACCCTGAATCACTCACCTAAGATCATTGTTTGAAAAAAGTAACTCGATCATATTGGGCGTGTCAATTATGTCATAACACACATGATTTGTGTCATAATTGAATCCGGCTGCTTTTAAAGAAACATGCTCAATATCTAGTTTCATTTTTTTTACATGAGAGGACTTTAATAACCATATTCATACATGAGTCCATATAAACTTAGTGACATCTTGTGTTTGGTAAATTTGGACCATGTTGTCTATGATATATCAAATATTTGTAGAGTATAACAAAATTAATGACCATACGTGATTAATGTCTATGCGTCGGATACTGTAGGTTAAGAGAAAACAGATTTTTAATACATTTGTCTTGTAAATTAAGTGATAAAAAAAACTAAACTACCTTCTTTTGCTTAAAATAAAACCTGTTTTTTTTTAATTAGCAAACTGCAGTATAGCATCATACAAATTTTATGCATGTTATATCAGGCTACATTTCCCAAATATCTTAGTTCAAGTCATTGTAGTTTTAACACTAGAAGTTTTTAATGTGTTTCCCTATTACAAGTCTGCGAACCCATGTGGCTCTATGAGCATGATTCTTTAAATATGTTAATAAAGACACAAGGTAGTGCTACATGCTTAGTGCCTGTGCTCTCCGTGCATTTTTGATTTTTGGAGAAGACTTTTTATTTTGCATGTACACTTAATGATCCAAAAAGTGTATTATGTAACTTTAAAAGATGCCTTCTTTACTTGGCAAGGTTATATTGTGACTATCTAAGCTCTAGGCATTGTAGTTTGTTTGTTTGTTGATTATATTTTAAATAACAACAACAACAAAACAACTTCAATAAGATTCCCTACACAGGTCTTTAAAAACTGTGTTCCTCGTAAGGGCCTTTAAATGCATGCTCCTGCAGTCCAAAATGGCTTTACCTGTCACTTAGTTTAGATTGACTTATATATTAAAATTCTTCTCAAAAAACCTTACAGTGCACAGAGAAGAAAATATATCATATATTATCACATTGTGATGCTATATTAAAGATTATGAACTATTTTGGCATAGGGTCAAAATTCATTAGTTTACATGGACTCTTATTAGAATAGTCATATGAGTCTTCTTTTAGTTCTGAGAGCCTAGTTATTGGGGCATGTTTCTTTCAAATAGTTTATAAATTATGACTGTATTTGGTGGAAAAAAAGTAATACTCCTTATAAATGATTTCAGCATTCTTCAGTATTAAAGAATTTCAATTATAGACTTTTTCCAGCAGTGGATCTTAGGCGAGTGATCTAGGGTCAACAATTCTCTATTGTTTAATGGGGGAAAATAAAGTATGAATACATTTAGTTAATATATTCCAAATCATAAGCTATGTTAGTGGGTCAAGCGGTTTTATTGATACCTATTTTAGCACACATAGATAATATGATGTATCAGTCGCCTTTTTTGTTTCTTTTGAAAATATCATGTCTACATAAGTTATTAGAAATGGACAGTACTAACTCAATTTTACTTGGTTACAATGATGTGTAAGTAAATATAACTTTGAATCATTCTGTTACAAGCTTTTAGCAAGACTAAATTGTCCAGGAAATAATTGTATTCATAAAAAGACAACATTTCACTCAGGTTCAGGCATGATTTTATCTAACATATGGTTAGTTGATGAATATTCAGTCTTCTTTCTGTACCGTGAGTTATCACATTATATTAAGAATATTGAAACAACTTATATCATGCAAACACATTTAATAACTGAATGTATACATATGATTGTATCTGCATTTATTGATAGTTTTTGTACACCCTCTAGACCTGAAGGAAGACAAAAATACCTTAATACAATAAAATACTTTTACAGTGAATATTTGCATAAGAATTCATAAAAGACGTTATTTTGTACTACAATTGTCTGATAAATTTACCCCCCCCCCACACACACACCCTTTGAATTAGTATAAAACCTTCACATATTTTGCTTTTGTTACAATCATACAATAAAACATAGTGTTGATTGAATATCAAATACACTTTAAGAAAGTATGTAACTTTTGAAATTTTGTACATAGACCTAGAAAACCATGTTAGAGAAAAATGCAAAAAATGGCACTTTTTCTTTGATATTTTTAAAGATTTTTTTGTACAAAAAAAACTAAAAACATGACTAACAATGTGGTTAACCTAAAATTTGATTTTTTTTCTAATGTGTTTAATAATTTTATATGTAAATAAGCATACTGTGTGCAAAAAATTATACTACAAAATAGATATATCAGTTTTCATTAAAATTGGCAGCCATATTGGACGCCATCTTGGATTCTGAAGACATATGCAAGCGAAATTGCTTAAAATTTAAATATTTGAAAAGAGGAAACTATGTGCATGCTTTGGTGTAAGTTTCAGGTCTGTACAAAAAATTAGAATGAATGAGCTATTATGTACGTCAAATTTATATGGCGGCCATCTTGAAAATGGCGGCCATCTTGAATGAGCAGAGATATTTTTGGGCCCACTTCACTTTTGAAATCTACATGGTCTAAAGATAATTTCCTGAAAGTTTCATGCTTGTATCACAATTTGCACTATTTTGACAGCAGAGACCTTATTTCCCGCCCCACTATTCCTTTAAATTATCGATCAGGATTTTTTATTGAAGTGAGGCAAAAGGTTCTCTGTTAAATCATTCCGTTCTGACAAGTGTTATGTGTATTCAAGTAAGAATATTTTAGAATTGTATTGTGATTCCTTTTCGCCTGTTTTCTTAATTTCTCGAATTGATTATAACTTAGATGCGATAGAAAAACATATAACATGATGAATATTGATAAATAGTAAGTCGTTTACTAAGTAGAAAATTATTCAATAAAATTGCATTTGTGACATTCTTTACAAAATGTAACGTTATTTATTACATTAATGAATTAGTTACATGAATATTGCACATACACAATTCATAAATAAAAAAAATATAGGAAATGACAAATGAAAAGACAAATAAAATGTTGAATATTGCAGATTCGATTCCATTGTGTCCGTTCATATAAAATACTAAATGGTGCGACCCCTCTTGCAGCCAAATGCAGTATTTTTACAATCTTCTATGACTCCGAAACAGCAGAAAATATATTTACACCGTGTCTGTGTTTACTTGATGTTCTTTTTCAATTCGCAAATAAATTTATACACGGTCACTCAACAAAATTGTGTTATCAATTTCCTTATATAAAATCTTCTTAATGACCGTCACAATGTGATTCTGACAGATTCTGAAAGAAAAGTTAATCAACTCTTAATCCGACTTATCGCGCTTGCATTAACTGTTATAGACCTTCACATGGCTTCATCAACACATTTTGAAGCAAAAACATTACTTGAACAGAACATGTTCTTTCAATGTACTCAAAATACCAAAGGTTTGTTCAAATTCACTTACAACACATTTTTGATAAAAAACAGATACATTAATAGGTGCACACGGCATTTTTGAAAGACTATGAATAGAGATAATAGGAATTTTATTTTGCACACAATGTTTAGGTCGCTCATGGTTGACCAACACTATATTACAATGGCAGGATAACTGTTCAAGGGCATGGTGCTAACAATTGTTCCTCCTTCTTTATGTCATATCAGTTCCAATCGTTTGTATGAAGGTTAATGAACTAGGAGAACTAGTACAAAGTAGAAATGTTTTTCCGATGAAATAAAAGCGATGGAAAGCGGTCACTCAACAATTCTGTGTTATTAAGTTCCTAATAAAAATCTTCTTAATAAGCGCCACAATGTAATTCTCTCAGATTCTGAAAGAAAAGCTAATCAACGCTTAATCCGACTTCTCGCGCTTACATTAACTGTTATAGATACTTTCACATTATTGAAGCAAAACATTGTGAAGCAAAAACATTACTTGAATAGAAAATGTCCCTACAATGTACATAAAAACTCAAATTTTTACTTCAATTTGACTGTTTTATGATAACGGATATATGGGTAGGTGAACACGACATTCTTGTAAGAATATGAATAGATGTAATTGTAATTTTTTTTTCGCATTCAATTTTTAGATCGCTAATTTTTTACCAAAACTCTTACAAAATATAAATATTACAATGGCAGGATAACATGTCAAGGGCAAGGTGCAAAATGATTGTTTCTCCTTCTTTATCCCATATCAGTTCCAATCGTTTGTATGAAGTTAAATGTAATAGGAGAAAATTTTCTCCGATGAAATAACAGCGGCGGTAAACGTTCACTTATTGAATTTTTACGAATAATGACGGAAATATTATCATTTGTATCTACGCATCGCGAGTATCAGTTTACATCACTGTCTTTTTAAGTAGGCAGTTTTTGCTTAAAATTGGCCTCTTTAAAGCTAGCTTGAGACTGATTATTGTAATCAGATATTACGGGAAACAACCTTGAACTGTTAGTTTTCTGTTTTTTAACAGAGAAATGTGCATAATTGATATTTTTTTTCGGGTAGGATTGTACAAAACAGTAATAATAGTGATACAAAATTTACATGAGTAGTTTGTTGTAAACAAAAAAAATAATAAAAGCGAAAAAAACATTTTTTTTTATCGATATCATAACTGACCGATATTGTACAATGCCTTAAGTGAGTTTAATGATTAAAAATAAAATGAACTTTTAATAGGCAAAGAAGTTTTATTCCATGTGCTCTCATAACATGGCAAGTATGAAATATTGTAAGATATCAACAATGGTTTCAACATCGAATGAGTAAGTTACTATTATAGAATGAAGTTAAATTGATTGAAATTTTAGTAAAAGGAATAATTGTTATGATGAAAAGAAACGTTGACATTTTTATTTCAAAAATTTTCTACATTGACAGTACTTAACTAAACATAAATGCATATTATTTGGAAGACATGCAAACATTCTAATTACTGTCAATAATAAAACTGAATATCATGCAAGGAAATTTACATAAGGAAGACATATCAGAGCATTCCATGGTTTAATTGCTTACGCCTAATACTTATGGGCATTAATTATAAAATGACATATAATTCCAGACGTTTTATGACTGGACTGCTTCTAACATGTAGCACATCACCTTTAAATCGTCTTTCCTCAAATTGTACTTTATTATCAATAGGAATTTAACGAGGATTTATTACATTTTGATCTACATATTAACCTATTTGTGCCTCTTATTTGTTTCGAGACTTAAATAAAGTCTTATTTTCAGATATTTGAATAGTAAATATGTCATATTTTGTTATTTCGCGATGCGAAAATCAGATTGCAATTTCATGAAGCCAAAAGACGGAGTGCTGATATCATGCTATTCTATTATTCTCATATGGTATTCTATAATATTTAAAAGCTATATGGAACTAATTGCAATTCAGTTATAATGTCAAGAGACATCGATAAAAGTATTATTATCCAAAAAAAATCTAAAAAAAAAAGTTTCAAAACTTTGAAAAGAAGAAAAAAAAGGAAAATGCGTTACAGGTGGCCGGAAAAGAACATATTAACAGATAATTGCACAGCTCTATCAACCTGTCATGAAATGAATACATCTTTACTGATACATTGATGCTTTTTGGAATTAATATAATACTTGACGATCATTTTTGCATTCTGAATGGACAAAAGAGTTCTGGTTCAGTATGAAATCTACAAGAAAACAATAGCTCAAAGTCACATTTCTCACAAACAAACGAAATGGCATAAAACTCTTGTATTTTAGAACAGGCGCACTTAGTTTATTGCTATAATTTAAATATCGCATAACAGAGAATTGTCTTCATATTCCGTGTAAGTTAAATCATATTTAATAAGTTTAGTTTGAACTTCAAACAAAAACATGATATATGATGAATCACATGCTCCTCAGCATGGAAACACATCTGGGACTGTATCTAAAATGATCAATGTTGTTTTTTTTGTAAAATTATTTTACATGTTTGTATAAAGATGAAACAAATCATTACGTAATTGTTAGCCTCTGGAAAACGCAAAATATAGTTTATTTTTCAACATATTTGAAATATGACTTTCATTTCATTGTTTTACTAGAATATTAAATAGTTTTAGTATATTGAAATTTTAAGTAATACTGCTTTTAAGTATATTTTTAATTTTTTATACGTGTAATATTGATCACTATGTGTTACTGATCCCTGGTGTGTATTGTGTTCTTATATATAATATCCTTTTAATAGTATATATAACAATTACGTCAGCGGTCCTACAAAATCGTATATTGACCGCCTGATCAGGTACCGCCTGATCAGGTACTTTTATGTTTTTGTCGGACCGCTCAACTTAGCGGCATGTAACCGCGAGGACGATTTTACAAAAATAAGCTGACTGAAAACCATTTTTTAGCGCATTTTCAAGACATTTTGTGATTAAAGCCATATTATTTCCAACACTGAACATATTGCCCTAGACAAATGCTGTATAATATAAAACATATCTCAAGCAGTGTCGAACCCAATTTTGAGACATTAAATTGCATTTAGTCTAGAAGTTGGCTCTCAATTACGAATCAGCCGCCTAAATGATTTGCTTGTTGTGATATTCTAAAATTAAATATTCTTTAAGTTAGCAAGTTTAAATAACACGTTTCAATAGATTTAACAAAATGATTGAAGAGACCGCTTCCTTGGAAGATAATATAAAATGATGTAAAAGCATTTAATATATTAAAGCTTAGGGGAAAGTTTAATTGCAATATAGATGAAACTATGAGTAGATCTTTATAAAGGTTTTTAGTAATTCAAAAAAAGACAGGGATGCCGGTGTTATACCGTGGGGTTAGAATTTGTTGTTTTAATTCATAAATGTAATACGGCTCGGCAGGTGTTACATGATCCTTTATTTATTTGTCTATGAATTGTAATAATCCTTTCATTTGACAGCATTTTAAAACTTGATATTTTTTTTTTTTTTGATGATACAAGTAAAAGCAATTATCTGCGGACATTTAGAATTCATCTTCATGTGATATAGATTATCCAATTTGTATATTTTATTTGTTTTTCAATTTTGATTCAATTCATTGTGATCCATGAGTTATTGAAAAATCAATAACATGCCTTGTTAGTGGATAGCACTGCCACCCCGCACGTGTATTCGTTTACCTTCTTACAACTGTAATCTGTCTTATGATAATTCTATGGAAATTAAAGTGTTTGTCATTTTTTTTTAAAACTCAGTGATTTTCAATCTAAACAAATACAATCCTTTAACAATAATCTGATAATAAAGTCAATAACCACATTTATTACTTTATCAAATATTTGTAGTAAGAACACTGTGACAGCATTTTATGCAATCAAAAGTACAATGACGCCAGACGGACGTAACGAAGTTACATTTTTATTTTAACTTTAACCTAGTCTTTTAAAATCCCATTAAGCCCTGTAAAAGCTATGAGTTTCATTACTAAAAACTAATTATAGATTTAGTGTCTTTTAACAATTACTGAAATGGTACTCATTAGGCATGTGGCTGATTTATTTTGCGCTATTTCTTTGGCAATTAGTACAGTTATGGTGATTATGTTTTCGTTTATCGAAGTCAAAACAATATTTTGTTAACGTTTTCTACATTATCGACAAATTATCATATTCAGCGAAGCTAACTTTCGATGATGAGCATTTAATATGCTTTAAATCTATGTTCAACTCCTAAAGTAAGAAATATATATTTCTGAGGCATAATTTGCCTTTAACGAATTCAGTTTCTGTTAAAATCAGTTGACATTAAATAATCTAATAAAATTGATACCAAACAATCAGGAATATGTGTTATTACAGTGTTGATAAAGAAATGGGTATTCAATTATTTCACCAGACATTCTGGCTATTCAGTGACGTTAACTCGCTTTCATAAATGGAAATTAAAAACGCTGTCTATTGAGTAGCGAATTGCTGGTCAATTACCATTTGACCTTTAACAATATCCCGCCTTTTTTCTTCTTTATCAATTATTATTTATATATTGTTATTATATAATTATAAACTGTTGTTTTGTTAATATAAAGCAACTGTATACCATTTAAGATGATTCGTGAAAGCAAAATGATGTCAGTATAAATGGATATAAAATTCTATATATTTTCACAGTGTAATTGTAGTCCTTTACTGATCACCCATCGAGAGATATTCCCTAAGATTTTGATTATTACTTTTTGTATAATATTTTCTCCAATCTTTATCGTTCTGACACATATAGTGAACACAATGTAACTGTTTAATAATTTTTAAAGTGAATAGGTATATCATAAAAGGTTAGAAATACAATCATGAATAATTACGTTGAATGTATTTAGCATCAGACATAACAATAAACCAAAAAATAAGGAACTATATATAGAAAATAGAGTGAAATAAGAATCCCTAAAGAAAGCCAAACGCGGCAAAAGTGAAAATGTTGCATGCTCGGTTTTATTGAGTCTGTTCATGGACGGTACTGGCAAGTGCAAACTATCGTCAACGCCCCCTAGACCGGCTTAAGCAGAATTCAACATTTAGCATGAACTAGTAAAATTTATAATTTTGAAACATCCGCAGATGTGTACATATGGCGGTTATCAAGGAACCTTCAATGTGACACGTTAGTGCCATTCCATGAAAAGTGGCATTCATGGCAAGTATGAGATACATGATCCGATATTATATATCCTTATATAGCTGATACTAATCTGTTCTAGAACAAATTAAAAAATAAAAATATTCAAAATATACATTTCTTTTGCTTTCTATTAGTAAATGAAAGATTTATGAAAAATGCTCCCATTGCAGACCAATCATCTTTAACAGAGTTTTTAGATAATCATATTTGGTTTGATACAGAATACCAGTTATCTGTACTATTTACTTACAAAAATGTATATCACATAGTAGGACTGTATGTTTAGAACATTTCTGCAGATAAGTATAAGAACATAATTATCAATAATTTTAAATATATTTACCAAACACAGACGCAATAAGCAGACAATACAGTCCAGCGAATAATTAGGGTATGTTTTCTTTAGAATACTTCATCAATCACTTCATAAGCTGATTCATGCGCCATTGCTTCCATCTTTTACAAGTATCTAAATGATCAAGATTTTCTTCTTACAATCAATTTACTCAGACAATTAATACTTTAAGTAAACGTCTCTGAATACCTTGCATTATATAAGCCAACATATGCAAGAAAGTTTATGAGAATACATATACACACTAAGAAGCAGTTTTGATAAATATAAAGTTTTTTTTAACAATATTCAAGTACTTGCCTTCGTTTATGTCTAAACACAAAGCAACAAAAGTAAAACATTGTACAAATATACTTGACAGTTCAATAGTTAACATTTCTATTAATAATTCATGGTATATAAAGGAGCTCAACATTACAATAACAAACGTAGACGACGATTTAGTACTAGGTTCATCAGTTGATCATAAAATGCTCCTTAATAACACCATAAATGACAACAATCGTTGATGGTAAAATTATTTATTCTTTTAGAAGAAATGTGATACAACATGCCTAAATAATTCTTCCAGCAGTGAGATATATATCATGCAAGGAAGATTGATTAAATCCAAGCGTTGAATTGGCAATTCTTTATTTGTCCTTTTCATCTATGGCTATGTGTATTACTGGAACAATGTTGTATTCAGTTGAGAAAAACTTTTTAGTGTCTTTATGATAAATGCGTTATAAGATATCTTTCGGATGACATTTAATATTTAACTCTTAATTAAACTCTGGTATGGAGAAAAATAACGCCACAATGATTGCTGTAAGCACGAACACCTGACCTCATTTATTTTAATTCTGTGTTGTAAATGTTTGTTTTTACCATGAGCTCATTTAAAACAGTAAGGACGTATTGATTTTCAGTAAAAAGGTGTAAAATCAAAGGAAAAAGTTTTTTTTATAGTGTATGGTATATGTTTATATCTCGAATTGAAGAGTGTAAATTTTCGTATGTCCATTCGTTCTACGCTCTTGCATTTTAATGACTGAGACCATATTCATTCAAAGCAAATAAAAATGATCTATCTCTTACTAACATTTAAGTTCTTAAGTTCGTAAAGGTTCTTTCTGATATAATATTTAAATTCACAGCGAAGTACAACAACGTAACAAAAATACAAATCCGTTATTCTTTGTCCTTTCTAAACAATGTTTTAAATGCGAATAATAAACAGACATTTTCAAATACATGACAGACAATTTAATCAACGTGAACAATTTTAACAATACCCTGTATTTCCGGCATAGGTACTTTGTTGCTGCGATAAAGCGATCAAATAAATAATGTCATTATAACAAAAGCGCATGACTCTTTTGGTAAATAGACCAAACATGCGTACTTTTTTAATGCTTTTGTTTACCGGCCCCTGTATAACGTATTTCAGATAGGTAAAATCGGGCTATTACAAGAGCGCGTGACTCTGTTAACACACGGTTTTGGTTCCGTTAAAACATGGGCAAAAGAGGGGAAAATAGCCGATTTTATGCTTAATATATATTTATCATGTCCTTTGTTAAATATTGTATCGTGATTTTTGTTATACAGTACACTCAGCGCGGCTTTTTCAAAACCCGCGTGACCCCGCGGATGAGGTTTACCGCGGACGAAAATTTGCTCAGATATTGTCCGCGTGACCCCGCGGACAGA
This sequence comes from Ruditapes philippinarum, assembly GCF_026571515.1. Taxonomy (NCBI): domain Eukaryota; kingdom Metazoa; phylum Mollusca; class Bivalvia; order Venerida; family Veneridae; genus Ruditapes; species Ruditapes philippinarum. Next base: position 24,153 of record NW_026858570.1, read on the forward strand.
AAATTTTCACCACCGCGGACATAAATTTGCGGCTCAAACCGTTTCCCCCGCGGAACGCAGCGGTAAATTGCGGAGGAACGCGGCGGTCAAACACCGGTCAACGCGGTGGAAACCTTAAATTTTAAAAATTTATTACTGTATTTAAACATCAGTATACGTACGTACTGTAACATGTACTGTACATATAACTATATGTAAAATTTGTTTGTTTGTTTTCTTTTTTGTTGTAATAAAAGTACATGTGCAAATGCAGTGTATTTCTTGTTCTTCTTCTTGTTATTGTGTTGGGTAATGTATAATATGTATTCGACATCAAGATAAATCATTGTTGTCGCAACTTCATGGTAGTGAGAAACTTGAAGTCAAATAATGAAAAATTCGGCATATGACATTTATGAAAAAGATACTTCAACAATTTATATGCCAGCTTTTGTTTCTGATTTAAAAACTTTGAAAACGTTACCCTCAACAATTTATTCAGGCAATATTCCAGGACGTCTCTTTCAATTGTCAGATGCGTTTTACTGTTTCTGTTTTTTGCATGTTGATCATAAAGTCTTATATTTTATTTGGAACATTAAAAGAAAGCGTTTATTTCACCAAAATATACATTAAAAGATATTCTTGATTTATCTAATTACAGGTGTGAGCGTAATGTATATGTTTTGAAGTTTGTATCAACTGTTGAAGTTTGCTTTCTTGTATTTATTATATTAAGTTTTCATTGAAATTAATTCCGAGGATAATAATGTAATTTTATAATTTGTAAAAGGCAGTCTAATTATTATTTTTTAATGGGTGAATTTGTGTCAAACAAATATACAGTATACAAAAACTTTTTGGCAAGTGTCATGCATATTTCTCATGTCCATTTTCGACGGGGGTTTTACTGTAAAAAAACACAAACAAACAAGTCTACCCGTTTTTAAAGAATATAATTGCATACAAATAAAATCTTATAGATGGTTTAAATATCTTTTTCTTTTATTTCTAAGACATGTACATGTATTTTATTTATGTCTTGTCTTGTATTCACACTCATCGACCTCTTACAGGACATGTACTGTAGCGTCAGTCATCATTGAGAAATCAGCACAAATGTCCTTTTTTTTTTACTAAGTATCATATTTATGGCTCCAATATAGTTTAACAGCAATAATACTTTGAGAACCACAAGGAATGAAAAAGTAAAGATGACAGTGATAAATGACGATTTCAGTTGTAAAAATATTTGTATGTGGACGAATAGTTTTGTGGACGTTTATAACAAAAATATTAAAAACAACAACAAAAACAGGTACAGCTGTAATTATTTTTTATTTCAAATTCCGTTCAAATAATTTAACGTATAATAACATTTAAGGAGACGATTGTGGTCAATTTTCAAGTCATTGTGTAAAAAAGATGACGTTAAAAAATAATAAAACGTCTATTATTTTTTGGAGGTTAATTTATACTGACCAACTGACCATGGCGTTCCCCCGCGGGAAACGGGTGACTGATTTTATCGACTAATGAAGAACGGTCGTCAGAATTTTGTCCGCGGTGGAAACAAATGAACACCGGGGATCGCGGGGGAAATTAGGCTTTCATCGCGGACGAACCCCCGCGTTTGTCCGCGATAAAAAAAAATCGTCCGCGGTGGTATCGCGGAAAAAGCAAAACCCGCGGTGAGCGTACTGTATATCGTATCATGTCTTTTGTTATAGGGTTAACGCACGTTTTTCCGTGTTATAACGTCTGCAGAGTCCCGAGGAACGGTTGGTGCCCGAGTCCGGTAGGGCGAGGGCTCCAACAGTTCCGAGGGACTCTGCAGACTTTATAACACGAAATAAACGTGCGTTGACGCTATTATAGCATAAAGTTTTAAAACAGATTCATGATGTCGATTTAATACAAAGCACATACATTAAATCCTTGTGCTTGGACGGTATTTATCCAATTCTACATGTTTTAGGTATGCGTTTTATTTTTCCGGGGCCAACATCTTTGGAAATACATATGCCAAGAACCGAACGAAATTTCGAATTTTAATTGATTTAAAAAAGCTTAACACGGGAGATTTATTAACTTAAGAAAAAATACACATAAAATTACTCTACACAAGACAAAACATGACCTCAGAAATTCCTAGAATTATTTCTGATTGACGGTAGAAAAAAGATCATTGACATCAGAATCGTTTTATTTTTCAAGCACACAAGTTTATAAAATAAATCAGGCACTAAAACATTATTCTATCAAAGAATATAAAGACCATTTATCAATATAAACGTCAATAAAACAACATTTTCTCATATTCATTTTGTGTTATCTTGTTTTATAAGTTACTCGGAGGGTTTGTTTATATTGACAACGGTCCGTTGCTTAGAAAGGGCGACAACTAAAATTAACGGCGATGTCTATAGGGCCTACGCCGTATTTCCGGCATAGTTACTTGAATGCTGCTCGCCATTACTTATGCGATTGATGCCCTCGAATATAACAAAAGCGCATGACTCTTTGGCAAACAAGGCCAAATCGTCATTTTTTTTTGTTAGTTTACTGGGCCCTGTATGTATTGCGCATAGGTAAAACTGGGCTATAACAAGAGCGCGTGACTATGTTAACACATGGTTTTGGTCCCGTTATAACATGGGCAAAAGAGGGAAAAATAGCCGATTTTATGCTATAATATATATTGTATCATGTCTTTTGTTATATATTGCATCATGTATTTTGTTATATTTTGTATCATACCTTATAGTGATAAATGTCATTGTTCATATGAACGATCCAAACAATCTAGTTAAAGAATTATGTGATTTAAACGGGTAAACAATGAGAAGAACTAAATAAAATATAATTATGCACGGGGTTACTACGGTTATGTAATCTGAATATAACAGGTGTCTGTCAAAGGACAAAATTAAATGCAGGCTCATCATGCAAGTGGTAATTATACACATTGAGTATTCAATAACAAATACTACAACCCAATATGAAAATTTTCCAAAATTTAATAAACTAACAGTATCATGATAACTGGAATGAAGTTGTGCTGCCCGATGGTAAAAACATTGAAAATGTTATGTATGTATAGGATAGATCATGAGTACCAGTTGGTAAATCTCACATCCAACTGGTTCGAGCGATCTATCTGACTTAGACCACAGGTAGTTTTCTCTGTTTAAGGTGAAGATTAAACATGCATAAACGGTTTTTTTCTCCGACAGTTACATAGGGATATCCAAATATTTCTTATTAAATCTATACGGCTTATTGTAGGCAAAAAATGCACGAGAAAATGGCATAATTCATGTTCTTTCATAAGTTACATAAGAATACACAATCTATATTGAATGATAGATAGATTTCACATTTTATCGCAAAGGTGCAGTCAGAAGAAAATTGGGAAGAATTTAACATTTCTGAATGTGATAACATTATAATTTCGAAACTTGGGAGATTTTTGTTGTTATTCCTGTTGATTCCTCATTTAAATGATTTAATGACATAACACCGTACACAGCGCTTGGAAGCAAAAAATAGATAAATACAGAATCCCTAAAGAAAGCCCAACACGGCAAAATTGAAAATGTTGCAGGCTCGGTTTGATTGAGCCTGTTCATGGACAGTACTGGAATGTGCAAGTTACCGTCCACGCCCCCTAGCACCGGCTTAAGCAGAATTCAACATTTAAACATGAAATAGTAAAATTTTGAATTTAGAAACATCCGCAGATGTGTTCAGCAAGACTGCTTACCGAAATACACTCTTAGACAGAAATCATGGGCGATGGCTACTTATCAAAAGTGGGCTCGTTGGAGAAACGGTCAGGTAACTTTCATTAAACGTTTTCCTTAATGCTTAAACAACACTAGGGTTCAGGATATTTATTGGTTGTTCGGCTGAAGTTGAAAATATTTTACTTGACGTATAGATTCGTTTATTTATTGTATGCTTTAAATACATCCTGCATTGACTTTTTTACTTCATTCATGAACTGAAGAAATATTACAAACGTCCCTCTGAAGCCTTAAAGCATAGAATTTCCTTAGCATTGCAACCGCAGCCCAGTCACCGTTCGGAAACTCCATCCCCTTGCCCACCAGTGGAATCCCCTCTTCCCAAACCAGTAAATGAATATACATCTACAGTGTCTGCTATTAAGAGTGAGCCGGGCATAATTCAGGATGCGATTATTGAATATTTACAAATACAGTAACTATTCTTGTAAAATGATGAAATGTCGAAATAAATTGGTAAAAGGACTATTGCTATCTGTTTGTTTTTTTAAGAAGGGAATTACACTATTTACTTTACAATATACATAGAAATTTTCCCCCTAATAAAGCGTGCACATAACGGGTTTTTCCTTTCAGTTGAATACAAACATGATAGTTATATCAAACACTTTACTGTGATGTGTGGGATATATCAAACACTTTTTAGCCTCTCGGATTGGCCGAGAGAAAACAGCTGTGGTCTAAGTCTTGATGTATATAAAATGACGTATGACAAAAACAAAGCTGCCAACAGACGCAATATGTAATTTTATTTAAGATGTACATAGCAAACATAAACATTATTCTGCAAATATATTTATGCATGACCAAAATATGGAGGTCAAAAACAAAAGACATAAAGAATCGAAATATTTCTGAATAATCACTGATGTCCGGAAATGGTGTACTTTGTTTCTCAGAGAGGCAGACGACATTTTGTCAGAAACACATTACACAGTGCATGATTTACACAAAGTCTTGACAAGATATTATATTTTGCATCATTAATGTCTAAATAAAATGGGTGCAATTATGAAAAAAAAAAGTGTTACTTTCTTTTGAGTAGTTCAATATATTTAATTGTGATAGTTGTTGACAAGTTAACAAATATTGAAAACAGTTTAGATTTGTATAAAGAATTCTTGTTAAAATTATTTTCTTTTCGGAAACTTTAAAAAGATTGTTTTTTGTTGTTGGTTTTTATCGTTTTTTTTCATGTTTTTTTTTTTCTTTGCTTCCAAAACTACTTTATAAATAAATATTCTTGAGAAACTATTACTGGTGCTTTTTATATATCTGTTTAAGGAAAGCTGTCACAATAGGGACTACGATGGGATACCAGGCCGACCACAATTACTATCTAAAACAACCAACAACTCAGAACAGAAAATATATACAAATTTATACAAGAAACAGAATATTTATAAATGAAAAACGATTATATATGAAAAATCACTGCGCAAACAAACACTATCAACGTATCTCAGTCTATTTCTCCAAACACTATCAACGTAGCTCAGTCTATTTCTCCGAAAAGTTTCTGTCATGATGTTTCATAAAGTGGTGGGCGTTGTTGAACAAAATTCGTCACAATGGCGGGCATCTTGTATAAAATCTTATCAAGCGTAACTGTTACTTCCTACAGTGTTGGCACAGTTGATAGGATCCTGAACAAGGGCATGCGTCACCCTTTAGCCATGGACATACGTGTGGAGGGCCCGTGTCATCTTCGGTTGTGTCCTCAAATAAGAAGCTACAAAGTATAAAACATGGTAAGTTCCATGATAATCAAACATAAGGGTATAATAAAGTCCCTTGGAAAAGACTCGACCTTTGTCGGTTTCCAATAAAATAACGTGCTTCTTTGAATAAACAAAATGTCCACTATAGTACACCATACATTCCGTGGAACAAAAATTCAATCACATCCGCATAATACTGCGTTGCAAATATATTCAAATATACGCCACATAATAACCACCAATAAATAAACGTCTTCCTAATCATGCCACTGAAGATCCTTCTCTAGAACAAAAACTGATAAATGAAATGAAGTAAGATGATAACGTCAATTAAATTGATTGAAACAAATCATTACGATACTGTAGCATTTTACATAAAGTTACACAAATACGGTAGAACCATAATAAATTATTTATGAATAGATATATATATATATATATATCTATAAAATATTCACGGCTCCTATACAATTACAATATATTTAAAACTTCAATTAACATACATCAATTAACATGTCTCGGTATAAATTTGCAATAGCGAAACACTAGAATAAAAAGAGCTTTAAAAATAATTTAATCTGCAAAAATTTAGAAAATTTAGAAAACAATAATTTACTGCCAAATAACTAAACCTGAATCAAATAAACTATAATTCTAATAGAAAATAGTATTTTACGAAATAGCAAAAATTTATGAAACAAAATCACTAGAAAATTAAATTTACCTTGTACAAGCTGTAATTTTATGACAAATATAATTTGTCTGTCACCGTCATAGTGACCTGAATAACGTCCAGTGCATTGCAATATATCACTTAAAATTTAGTCATTATATAGCAAACTACTGAGTACTGAGCGGGAAAACGGATCGTGCAAAACATGAAAAATCGATTTGCCCGAAATAAAGCTGGGACGGCGGGAAAATAGTTATGTAAAATAAAGGCCCGTCCTTCAAATACAGACATAATACATATATCTGGTTCATAAAACAAAAATGTAACTTTCTTATTACTGAAAGGATTTTTGTGAAATAAACGGCAAGATGTTTAAATTAAGACATGAAAATTTATGCAAACCATAAAAATACTCTAAATAATAATTTCACCCGAAAACTCTAAATTGAACAAAAGATGATGCAATTTCACATCAATGAATATAGAGTAAAAATGAGGTTCGGCGTGAAAATATAATGCAAGATTTTACAAACGTACTTTCACTTTGTGACAAAAGCATACAGAATAAACCAATTAAATAGATATTTTGAACATATCAAGCTATTCGTTACTTACAGTATTTCTTTTTTCATAATATCGTATTATATACATTCAATTTATTAATTTCTATTTGACTTTAAAGGGAGACACAGGTAAAATTTTCATTTCTTAGTTATTGTATCTTTCATTCATTATTCTTTAAACGTTCTCAAAACAAATTCACTATGCAGTCAGAGGAACAAAAGTTTTCTCCTTATAAAGAATAAAATGGTGGTTTCCTAATTTGACCCACGTGGGTCAGGTTAGAGCGTTAAGATTTCACAATAGTTGTCAAAGTGAACTCTTGAAACGTTATAGAACATGTCAAATGAACGACTTATACTTGTTTCAATCATACGATATCTAAAATATCTGTTATTGTAACTTCCAGGATTTGTTCATGTCACACGACTTGTTTTAAAACTACTCGGTGATTCAGTCGGCGCCTAAATTTCGTTTAACATATATAGATATATTTACACTTGAAACCCCAAATATATAGAATTTATACAGAAATTCAAGCTAGGACTTACAAAATGTCAATTTAGCGTGATTTAAGTACATACGACCATTTTCATATTTTTGACATTAATTTGCCTGAGTATCCCTTTAAGTATTTAGATCTTATTTGTTAAACATAATGTTTCTACGTGAGATGAACTTTGGTGCTTCCTATCTATTATGCAGTGTGTAACGTTAACACGGCTAAGATGATAACAAATTTCATTTTATGTGTACCTGTTTCGAATGCAATACACAATCCATGGCTCTTCGGAAAAAGTCTTGCTATAAATTTCCTAATAAAGATTTTCTCAACATTTCTTTCAACATTTGTTACAATGTATCTTTAATCTGGCACTTTCTGAAAAGAAAACTAATCAACACTAAATCCTACTTTTAACGCTTGCATTAACCGCAACATTGGAGAAAGAAATCGTGACAAGAATATCAGCTCAAATCGTTGATGCAAAAAATAAAAACACCTTTCTGAGGGAATCTAGTTTAAGAACTTTACTTACAATGTTTTTATATTTATTATCAATCTCAAGAGATTCCCGTTGTCTTAAATGTCTGTCTTTCGTAAACAGTGTACATAATGTTGTTAAAATGTATGCCTTAAGTATTTTTCCCATTTCGCAATTTAAATATCAGTTGGAGAATGATGTTTGAACCAACTTTCTATAAAACAACATGATTGATTGGCAAGAGGAAAGGTGGGGAATTAAATATCCGGAAAATATGGAATATTCTTTGTTGTTTTTTTCCTCATATACTATTTACTGATTGTATAATCATAATGATTAATTGTGTGAATGAAAATGTAAATAACCGATACAAACTCATCTCTTTTTTAACATTTTCTGCAAACGGTTCAGCTTTGAAAATTAAAACAGAAGATTAATCACAAGTCATAATATATGTTTCTATTTATATGTCTTTTTTAAAGAAAATATACTATATTATTCATTTCTTCTGCTTGCACTTTTATCTCTTGTTATGATCCTTTCTTATAAAAAGAATAATTTTTTTCTTAAACTAATTCATTACAAAATATATCGTTAGTTTAAATGTTTGAGTTTTACTTTCTTCTACAAGTTTGCTAATCATCAAATAGAGTTATTGAATCCCTAAAAACGTCCAAAACGGCTAAATTAAAAATGTAGCACGCTCTGTTTGATTGAAGGTACTTTTAAACTTGTAATTGTAAAATTTTGAATTTAGAAACATTCGGAGATACAATTTTATTATATTTTAAAAAAGTAACATTTAAAAGCACATTGTATAAGATAAACATTAAAAAGACAGCCGTTGTTGAAAACATTTATTTATTATCATTTATTATGTAGAATATTGGTGATACATTTAAAAAGGTATCAAAAACAGCTGTTGTTGTCACATTTAATCTTTTTCTTGTTTTATTCCTTTTTTTAAGTTTGGTTTAATTTTATTCAGACGTTTTATTGTTTTTGTTGTTCATGATAACACATCATTTGATCAAAGTACCTGACATTTTAGATTGAAGAACAAGTGTGTTTTGCAATATTCATTCATTAGTGTCTGATATTGTAAAAAGGTGATATAAGAGTTCATTGTGGGCAAAAGGTGGCAGTTCCAGTAAACCACCAGGAATGTGTATGATTACAGTTGTCTTGAATGAGGTAGTTAATTGCAATCCTGTCAATATATGAGTGAGCGACTAACAAAAACATTAAAATATAATATTTACTTTACTCATAATTTGATGATTAAATTAACACAAAATGCATTTTTCTTCACAATAAATGTAATTAGTTTTAAAGTTAATGGTGATTTGTTTGAAAACACAGTAACTGTTGCTTTTAAAATAAAGATTGTTCTACTGGCATAGTTGCCAAAGCTTAAAGCCGTCATTAATGTAAATTTATTAAATTAACTTGTATTATTGTAAAAATGCTCATAGCAAATGTCACAAAACTTTAAGAAATTGAAATATTCAGAAAACACTTTATGTCAGTAGAATATATTAAGAAGACGTAAATTAAATCCCTTTAAAAATTCCATTTTATTCAGTTTCACCCATTGTTTTCTCGTTTAGGGCACACGCATTATTCTTTGGGGGGGATATGCCGCTTTCATGGAATGTCACTGAGGTGTCACATTAAACATTCCATGATAACTGCCGTATAAACACACCTGCTGATGTTTCATAATTCCAAATTTTACCATTTCATATAGATTTTCACTTTTAATGCTTCACTTGTGAACAACATTATTATTGAAGAAAAAAAATAGAATGGTTATTTTAAGTACTGTTTATCGTTATATCAATGAATAACCAACCCCGACACCAACGAGATAGTCATGGGAATTAATCCACTTTTCTCTTAGAACAGTGGAGCAAAAAATCCAAAACAAACATGAATTTTCACATGTTCAGAAATAAATACATTAAAAATCATATCTTTGCCAAACCAAGATGGTTTGCATGGTAAAGGATTTAAATAACTGTTTCTGAAATATTGTAATCTCATACTTCGGTCGTTGGTACACATAATTTGCCATTTCAAAAAATAGTTAAATGATGACATGTAAACACTTTAAACAAAAAAACAATACGAGAAAAATGTGCTTTGGTAATAAGCTTACTGGTAATAAGAAAGTCATGACATTTTTACATATGTGTCATCTATCATATCATGTATTTGTCTTGCTTGTTACTTTTTTGTTGCATGCTTGCTTGACAGGTTTTAGTCGTATAAGACGAAAGGGAAATCGTGAATTAGTGAAAGTAACTGCTTACTGATAACCTTCTGCTTCTCATTTTCTACTGAAATGGTTTTTTTTAAGTTGAACTTGCAAGTGTCGATCTCAAAAGGGACTCAATATGTTACCAATCGTAAAACAAAAATGACGAAAATAACATGCTTCTTAAACATGTTTCAGCTTCATCAGCTCCTTTTGATTCTTTTGTTATGGCTGAGTGCACACTTAACTTCAAAACTATAGTTACACCTCTACGACTGCAACAGCGGGGCCCAGTGGTTTTGGGCGTTATTATTGTGTTAACAGGAGCTCTATTTAGGTAAGAAAAAAAATAAAAACATTAAATTCGAATTTCTTACAGTTATCAACTGTGGCACTTAAAACAAAAAAATACACAAAAGATAATTAAAAGATTTACTCAACAATGAATTGAAAGACGTATTTTTGTTACGTGACGAGAAAGGTGACATGAAGGACCAGCTCTAAAAGTACAAAACTATAATAACAATGAGAGAACACAGAAAAAGAACATTTTCTAGAGGCAATAAGGGGAAAGAATAAAAAAGATACATAAGAAAGGAGTATTATAGAAGCATAGTCAGCATGTTTGTTATAGGCTGAATATCACAGCACCAGCCAAATTATTGTACAAAAACCGACATATCAAATAATAAATTGAGAGGGTAATGACCGATAAATGCATTTTCCTTTTAGCGCTCAAAATAAATCAAAACAAAAGCAATATTAGCTATCAGTTTGGTCAACGACATATACCATGTAATTTAACTATTACTGGCCAATAATTAGGTTTTTATATTATATGTTCCAGGGAAATACTCACATTATTATTTTCATTATCCAAGGACCCCTGGGTATTATTTATAACACGGTCATAATGATCACTATATGGACAATAAATCAAAAAATCATAACAAAGTATATTTTCTACTAGCCGACTCCCATTTATTTGTCGAAATTGACTCTAGTTATGGATTGATGAACTGTAATGAACTAAAGATAAAGTATGATTTGTGATTTATACCATGTTGTATCAGAATTTTATTCATTTTTGTAGAAACTGTTATTTAAAATTTCAAAACTTCTATTTTCAGAAATTAAAGTTTATAACAAAATAAATTAGATTAAAAAAATGAAAATATTGGTTAATTTTATCTTAGAATGGCAAAACCTTTTTTCTTTTTATTTTAGAATGGCCAATGAGATTCCAATATTTCAGTGTGTCATTTAAAATGACAGTGAATTTTTCCGATAAAGGAATTGATTTGTTTAACTTATTCGTAACAAGAAATGGATTAATTTTACAAAGGACTAATTATATATCATTTTTGCAGAGAACATGTGATTTCAATATATTTGCGTTTCCTTTATTTTATTGATTATGTAACATATTCATCTTATATATTTATCTGCTTTTTATCAGGAATTTAGTTACAGTTCCACGAATAACGAGCACTGGCTGAAGGAAAAAACAACAACAACAAAACAAATCATTTCCATTGAACTCTGAATTGGATAAACACCACAATGTTCTAAACAAGTCTACACCTGCTATGTTGCAATGGGGTATAAGTTTACCAATTACGAATGTCATGATGAATCACTATAAATTAATAACAAATTTAAATTTTATGAGGTAAAAATTTTAACATGTAATGTGTGAAAAATGTCTCAATTAAACGTGGCTTTTTCTATCGATTTTTTCACTTGTTTGTTATATAAATCTACATATGAAATGTCTTATATATAGGTGATTAATTTCTTTTGCCACATTTATTACAATCAATCAATGTCTAATTCACACAAGTTAACTAATTGTTTGACTGATTAAATAAAACCAATTAATTAATGTTGCACTGACATCATTCATCTCAATTAAATGACATTAAATGACACTCATCCCGGACAATTCCACCGGTAATGGGACTTTTGGGAAATGGTTTGCCCAATTACCAAAGACTGAGTATTTGCTCTTTTTTCCTTTGAATCATTATTCTTTTAGTAACCATTGCTAAATAATTAGTTTATTAGATTTTTTTATTTCATACAAGAGACTGTGATACCATTCAATGGTAAGTATTGGAAAGTTTCAAAATTTACTTTAACGATTGTTTCATAACAAAATTTAAAAAAATGAGTCTTTAAATAAAATTAATTCAACATCTATATATTAGTTGTTTTAAACACTTTTTAACGCAGTGTTGCTTTTAAAAAAAATATATGCTGGAGAAGAAAAAG
>NW_026858571.1:0-19895 GCF_026571515.1 Ruditapes philippinarum
GCAAATTTTAGCAATAAAGATTGTGTAATAAAAAAAATTCAACACGGTGAACTTTGCTATAATTTTTTCGAGCGTGTAGCGAGAAAGTGAAGGAAAATATTTATGCAATGAAAATATAGGGTCAACGCGTAAGATATTTTGCTATTACTGTTTTAAAATAAAATAAAGGGAATGTAACGTAATGGTTTTGGTGGCGTTAATAGACGTTGGAGTTCAAAGAATAATACCAAATAACAATTTTCTTACGTCAAACATTACGATTGTAAGTATAAACTACACAGGAACTTGATGAAATGTATATTTTGTAAATTGTTGATTATTTTCTCATTGAAAGCATGCGCTAGATATGTTTAATCGTAAATACGTTTCTAATTTGCAGGACACAGTCTCAAACATCTTTTAATTTTTATTTTATATTTTGATGTTTGTAATGAAAGAGTGAAAAGTGTTATATTATTATATGAATTAACTAGTTTCAGCGCAAAAAATAAGATTCACATATTGCTGTATGAATGAAGTAAGACTATTAGGTCGCTTAGCTTATACCCGTTAGAATATTTGTTTTAAGTTACATTCAGCTTTTAAACACTTTCATAAAATCACCTAGAGGCAGACGAGCCTCGGTGTCAAAACACATCGTAAAATGCAATTAAAATAGATATGCATGCAAATGTGCAATAAGTGATAAATTAAATTCAGAAATAATATTCAAATATGTTAAGAATATTTAAAAACAAACTGTACAAGAAACAAAAACATTTATTTTTGCTTACCATTTTTAAGTATGTGCAATACATAGATTATATAATTATAATCTAATTAAAATGTCATAATTAGAAAATGACAAACTATAAAACTTTTTGGAACTCGGATTTACGTATACCTACTTACCTCATTTTCATTACAGTATAACAAAGCGGCCCTCAAAATATTATTTATTGCTATAGGGCTTCACTACATTTTACCTCTGTAGAGCAACCGCTCTAGACAACAAAGGGCATTTCTCTGTAGATGTTATCCTGTTTATTTTAATTAAATACAAAATATAATTATTAAATAACTTGTGCAACTTTTGTCACCACTGAATACGAATTATGTATTATGTTGACGTTATCGTGTTCATTTTTTAATACAATACAGTTTGCTTTAAAAAAAATAGAAGAAAAAAAACGAAAACACACACCAAAAACACGTGTTTATGATGTAAACAATAAAGTGGACTTCTGCCTTATTAAGGGAGATCAGAATCAGGTTTTTAACTTTGAATATTCTTCTGTTGCCACGGTGTAATCGGTAAAGTGGTCTTACGCTGAATTCGGAGGGCATGAATTCGAGACACGATTATAGATTATCCTTTAAAATTGTTTACTGTGTATGAAATGTTTCAAGGTCCACCTCGGACTCCTGTCATTTATTTCCGTAGAGAAGTTGATACTGTGAGAAACACTTGATAACTTTAGTTAAATTCCCTCAGCTATAATTGAAATACTGTTGAAAGCGGCGTTAAACCCAATATTAAAAAATAAGAAGATATAAGTAGGTTTATTTTCTTTATTAAATAAAGCGTTTTAATTTAGCGGGTTATTAATGCATTACCGTATCAACACTCGTCTAAGCGTGTATAAAACAGGTTTAGAAGTTTACACCGTTATCTCTGTCACGTGAATTCCGTGCGTAGAATCCTACAGCTTTAGTAAATCACTTCTAGCTTAAATTCCAACGTGGTAACATCGTTCATTAAAACCCACAGCCGATGTTTATATAGCAGCTGATATGGTTTAAAATGCCGAATACCGTCATCTAACATTCAGATAAGTATTTTATTTGCCATAATTGTTTTTTTTAACAGTTAGAGATTGTATTCTACGATTTTAAGTTCTACCTCTCATGTACATTGTATTTCATAGTTAGTGAGTTCGCTACCTTTGTTCTCTACCTTGCCTTAATTAAATAAATCAGTTAGCTTTAGTATTATACAATATAAAAGTGCATGATTTATTTAGTTTCCGACTGTTTAATATATTTGAATATTCTTTTGCTTTTTGAAAACCCAATTTTCTAGTTATCTAGACACATCAGCACGAACACGTGCCATCAGCACGAACACGTGCTTGGTTTCTCCTAAACAGATAGTGATTCAACATTGACGATTTATACTGTTTATCTATATATCTGGTTTATATTTCAATATGTTACGAATTTCAATTACTGCAGTATCTGCCCTATCTGAAGCAGAATTCTGTTGTTATTCATTGAATGAATTTAGTTGGGGTTTTTCACCGCATAATATAAATTTTAATGATTTTGCGTTCATTTTATTTCTAATACCAATTCTTGTGTGGTGTCAATTATCATCCACTTATTCAGTAGGTGGTTAATATAAGATAAAACGAACAGTAATGGTTATATACAACTTTCGTGAAAAACCCTTATCGAACATAGACAACTGAATTTTCTACAGACTGGTTATATTTGTTTAGAATAAGTGCCAGCTCTTTTTTGAGACTTGTTATTATACCTGTAAATAAAATGGGTAGCTTAAATATTTAAAGCTTTGACAATCTTAACCTTTCGGATGTTGGTCGTAAAAACCTCTGGTTAAATGCCGATTTAAATAAATTAGTACTACCACGCGGTCTTAGACCGTTAGTTGTGGGCGTGGTCTTTGATAATGTATAAAGTATGTATATAGTTGACATTGTTGGGTAGAGCTGACTATTTTTCACTTATTATCTTGCTGGGAGGCCAAACATTTATAAACATTTTTTTTTCTACACTCACATGTGAATGATATTTTGTTGTAAAGTTGCATTTGGTAATAAGGGTTTATCGCAACATAAACTTGATGTGCGATCGGCCGTGTAAAGTGGACATCTGCTCAGTACTATAAATTCTGAGTATACCTAGCTTATAATTTATTTCTTACACAAAATTAAATCTTTTCTGATTATACTCTTCGTTTTATGTATCACCTTTTTCATTCCTGCCAGCTATAAATAAAGGAATTGATGTAGTTTCTGGACATTATGCTACGACTGACCGCGTATAATTTATGTTATCATGTGTTTAACTGTTTTCCTTGTCTTTCTATGTAGCATAACCAAAAGGATTGGCAGGTCATCGGCTCGTGAGTCTAATCCCATCAGTCATCAAAGGACGAACACATGTTGTCTTTTCTTATGAAGAAATTGGTCATTCAATCAGTAAACAATATGGCATAGTGGCATGGCATGGTTTTTGGTTGACAGTTAACAAAGAATTTCAATACGCATATGGCGTCGAGGTAATTGCATATTTGATAATCAGTTCTTCTTTTTTTCTACTCTTATTTCACATATATAACTTCACTTACGAAGATACGATAATTGTTAATAAACTATAAAGCATCAATTGCAGAACTTTTCCATAAATAGAACTGTTCTCGCACATATATCCCCCCTTTGATTTGAATATGCAGCATGTCTCTAAAATCATGTTCATTCCTCGAAACTAATACTCTAAAAAAAAAATACAAAGAGAACATAGAACGTAATTTACATATTACGGGTACTTTCAGTCCACGATAATGTTGTGGGATAAAATATTTTTAAAATAATGCTTTAGCCGTGTTTTTATCACACGTTATATAAAAATATTGTTTTGCATATGTCATTTTATTCAAAATGTGTGCATAGTTATTTTTCCATATGTTGGCATTCTAAAATTTTATCGTTATCTCATCTGTAGGGCTGTAAGCTTTAAGTCCTAGCCGATATCATTGTACTGAGTGTACTTGCTTAAAGTGACGCTGTATTCCTTTTTCATTGTCAAGTCTTATTTTAAAAGAATAACTATTTTAATAGGTTATAGGAAATGTACAACAATATCTTATTACAAATCGATTTGGTAAAATATAAAAGATATCACAATATATTATAACACAATGTACTGATACAGAATGTGACTTGAATTCAATAGGATAATTGGATCAAAAACCAACACAAATTAAGTATCAAAACATGTTTCGCTTTATTCAGCTTCCTGAGTTGATACAAAAAAAAAAAAAAAATGACGTAAACGTACAAAACAAACGTTTACGTTAATAGACGTCACATTTGGCGCGTAAATAACGTTATAATATTACAATAAGTAATACAATAAAACATGTGCACATGTATGTATGAACGTATTTTTTTACATAGCATATATAATTTTCGAAAAGAATTACATAAACTAACTTGATCATAAGATACATATATTTTCATAGAGAAACTAGGCTAGTAAATAATTACAACAAGTATGAAAAACAAGTAGTGAGTACTTATGTGAAAGTTTAGAATCCGAAAAAAATGTGTTTTAAATTTAATCACATGTAGAAAATTGTAAAAAAGGGAGATAATAATTTAGAAACATCGTTATCAATCAGTATATCTTATAAAGCTATCAAATAAAATGAAAATGATCTATCTATTATCTATTCAAAACATGGTATTATGCTCAAAATCAATTTATGTTATACGAAATAATCAAAAATCATATTAATACATTATGAACAAGAGCTGTCACAGGAGACAGCGAAGCTCGACTAATAAAATACTGGACGCAGAAAGGAGGACAAAACTATGAAAGAAAAATCAATTATGTATAATTATGTATTAAAAAATAGTAAAAACATAACATTTGTTAACATTAATTCCAAGATCAGGGGGAATAATTCTAGAAATAGTCATGCTAGAGTTATGGACCTTGTCACACAACATTTGTGTAATGATAAGAAATATATATTTGAAGTTTGAGGTGGATGCCTTGGAGGGTAAAGAAGTTATTATATTTCTTAAAGAAAATCCTAAGTTCAAAGAGAGATAAATCTGTAAATATTGCTTCAAGAGTTATGAACATTGTCACATAAAATGTAATTGATGATAAGGAATAAGTATTTGAAGTTTGAGGTAGATACCTTTAAAAAAAAAGTTATAATAAAAAATAAGATTTTTCTAGTAAAGAAATCTAAGTTTATGGGGAGATAATTCTTGCAATATTGGTGCTAGAGTTATGAACCTTGTCACATAACATGTGGATGATGATAACGTATATATATTTGAAGTATGAAGTTAATCACTTTAGAAATAAATAAGTAACAGTAAAAAATAAGATTTTTTATGGAAAATTCTGAGTTCAAAGGGAGATAAATCTGAAAATATTGGTGCTAGAGTTGTGGACCATGTCACATAAGATGGGGATGATGATAACATAAATATATTTTGAAGTACGAGGTTGATCCCTTGGGAGATAAAGAAGAAACAGTAAGAAATAGTATTTTTTTAGGAAAATTCTAAGTTCAAGGGGAGATAAATCTGAAAATATTGGTGCTAGAGTTATGAACCTTATCACATCAGATGGGGATGATGATAAGGGACATATATTTGAAGTATGAGGTTGATCCCTTAAGAAATAAAGAAGTAACAGTAAAAAATAGTATTTTTTAAGGAAAATTCTAAGTTCAAGGGAAAATAAATCTGAAAATATTGGTGCTAGAGTTATGAACCTTGTCACGTGGGATGTGGTTGATGACAAGGAACATATATTTAAAGTTTGAAGTTGATACCTTAAGAAATGACAAAGTTATAGTGAAAAATATTTTACTGCACCAAAACTTTAATCTAAAATCTGGACGCGGACGCCGACGCCGACGCCGACGCCGGGGCCAGTAGGACAGCTCTCCATATATATATGTATAGTCGAGCTAATAATGTAGAATATAAATGTAACAATCAAAATATGCGCGAATAAAGGGAGGTAATTAAATACTTATATCATCGACATAAATAATGTATTTGTATAGATTCAAATAAATTAATAACAATTTTAGATACAGTTAATGACTACTAAAATAGAACAGTCTTTTTATGCCGATATCACCGTAGGGAACGTGTTACAGTATCGCGTTTTTCGGTTACAGTATAGAATTTTAAAGATGGAGGATTATTTGTTGGGAGGACAGGTAGGTGATTTTTATTCCGGTCCGTACTACAAGTAGTTTAGTTTCTAAAAGATGTTTTTGTGCTTTGCTTGTAAGGAACAGAATCCAGTATCTAGTCATATATTTCTTCAAACTCTGCACCGCAGATTTATCGTTATATTGTCTCATAAATATGCAGATTTGACAGTTTGAAAATTTGAATCGAGAGACCAACGCATTTTCCCCCAATTTCGACATTATTTATGCATGCCTAGAAAAAGTAAATCTACAAAACGTTAGTCCTTTATGTTAGGAAACGTTTATAAAAGTAAATGACAAGTTGAACCTATTTTCCTGTTCGTTAAATGCGTTTGAAAAAATAAACAATGTTACAGTATAGAGCGAGATGATTTGTGAAAGGTTACAGCATAGACCTAGCGATTGCTATCCGATTTTGTTACAGTTTATACTCAGATTTCGGTTACAGTTTAGACTTCGATATTTTCTATATATACTAGGTAAAATGTATGAATGTTACATAGACTTTTAAATCTCTGTGAGCTTATTGGCCTGATGGCTATTCGTCCGTCTGTTGTACACATGTGTGTTCAATCTCATCCGCTCAGTAACTACTTGACTTAATGTGATGAAATTTACATGACTTTCTACCTATTAGTTGTTCAAATGGTTTCGGTTGCAATCGGGGATACAAAAACCCAAAACAGATTTTGAAAAAGGCAATGTTTTAAAGACCCTTCTCGTCTCGAACCAAAAGCATTCAAATCAAATCATGATCATGGCGTCATTTCGAATGCTTCTTTGTTGAATTTACGATTATTTTGTCATTATTAAATTAAAACTCGTTTTTTTCTTATTTCAGACATTCTGTATAGCAGTTTTTCATGAAATAATGTTGAAAAATATAGAGTATAAATTAAGGTCAGACAATTACAATATCTTCTCTAGTGAGCCTGATGGAGGTACATAATAGTGGCAGAGTCGGGATAAGGCCGTCGACTTCAAATTATCTTTCATTTACTGCTGTAGTTGAAATCCAATCTTGACTTTGGATTCTTTGTATGTGAGGAATCTATCAAGCTAATTTACGGAAGGTCGGTGGTTCTAGTCAGGTGCCCGCTCGTGTCTGAAATGTTTCACAAAGGGTATCTGGGGTCTTTCTTTACACTAAAGCAGGAATGTTTTCACATGACCTCAGTGTCGTTGAAACTTAAAATCCAAGAAAGCCAAACGTAACAAACCCTTTTTAAATACGTACAAAATTCATTATTGTAGATGGAAATTCCAACTTAAAAGTTGAAATATTGCTCACTTAAATACTGTTTAATCATTCTTAGGGTATTGCCTGCTTGTTAATTGTGTCTTTTGACAGCTTATCTATGGTATGCAGGCTTCATAACCTCCGATTTCATTTTATTTAGTTTCACTCATTGTATTCTCGTTTAGGACACACGAAATTTTTAACCTGGGGGTAATATGCCGCTTTTCATAGAATAGCAATAACGTGTCACATTGAAGGTTCCATGATAACCGCCATATGAACACATCCACAGATCTTAAAAAATCTAAAGAGTACCAGTTCATGTTTAATGTGAATTCTGCTGAAGCCGGTGCTATAGGAGGCGTGGACGGCACTACCGTCCATGTACAGGTTTAATCAAACTGATCCTGCAACATTTTCATGTTTTCCGTGTTGGACTTCTGTTAAGGATTCTTTTTTCTCTATTTTATTACTAATAGGCATTATATAATGTGTAATGAAATCAAGCAATAATCATTCTTCTCTCAATACAATTCGATAAAAGTTACTGTTGTTGTCGTGAAAACAGTCCTTACTTAGGACATTACTTATTCTGCAAAAAGTCTCTATCTGAAACTTAAAGTAAGAAAAATAGCAACTTATAACTTTTCTGCTGAAGAAAAAAAGTAATACAACCTTTCAAGAATGTATTAAATAGAAAGGTATGTGTTATTTCATAAAAATAATGGATGTACGAACTTTGTTTGAAATTTGGCAAGTATCTAAACTGTAACCGAAATCTGGGTATAAACTGTAACAAAATTGGATCAAAGTCGCTAGGTCTATGCTGTAACCCTTCAAAATTAAACCTCGCTCTATACTGTAACATTGTTTTTATTTTTTTCAAACTCATTTTACCAACAGGAAAATAGGTTCAACTGGTCATTTACTTTTATAAACGTTTCTAAACACAAAGGACTAACGTTTTGTAGATTTACTTTTTCTAGGCATGCTTAAATAATGTCGGAATGAGGAAAAAATGCGTTGGTCTCTCGATTCAAAATTTTTAAACCTTCAAATCTGCACATTTATGAGACAATATAGAGATAAATCTGCGGTGCAGGGTCTGAAGAAATATATGACTAGATACCGGATTCTGTTCCTTACAAGCAAAGCACAAAAACATTTTTTAGAAACTAAACTACTAGTAGTATGGACCTGAATAAAAATCACCTACATATCTTCCCATAAATAATCCTCCATCTTGAAAATTCTATACTGTAACCGAAAAACGCGATACTGTAACACGTTCCCTACGGTGGATATGTACTGAAAAAGATATTGACGAGTTTGTAAAAAGTTGCAAGTGTATATACTTGAAAAACGATTTTATTATTTGTAAAGCACCTATGCATTCAAACCCTTCCGGAAAAATGTTTCTGTCTTACGTTACCAGTATGTCTCTTTCAAAAGTCTCCCCATATTATAATGGTGTTTATCAATCGGCATAAATTCAATGTAAGAATATAAGTACACATGTATATGTATGTCTTCCCATCGTAATATAAGTAAAAGTCAATATTACCTTAAAATAAATCGTGATTGTAATAGGTATTATCTGATTGGCGAATTTTATTTCATAAAACAATGTGTGGCCCTCAATACACGCTATTATGTGCATTTCGGTGCAATGAATGCTGTCCGTCAACATCATCTCATTATATACGGAGATCTCTGAGAGTTCACCTTCGCTTCGTTTTCTCTTTAGCTCTGAATATGTTATTTTCTACTGGATTTTCCATGCCATACGACTCCATTTCCCAGACCGTATTGTAACAGAATTTAGCATATTTAGCGCTTATTGTCATAGTTTCAGCACCATTGCGTTGCTATGTAGCTGTCCAAGCATTTTCGCTGGGAGCTGTCTTTCATATTTTATTCATTACATTATTTCATATTTTGTTTTCATTGACATTTATTTGCACCAATGCTTAATAAAGTCACGGCCTTATCCCATTCAATTATGTTTGTTATTTCTTTTTTCTGCAATGGCAAATTACAATGTTGTTACAACTGTTAAATAAACCTCTTCATTCAAAGGCCGTTATGTGTTAAGAGGTTCTACTTATCATAGTAAACAGGTTCTACTAAACATAGTAAACACAAAATAGAAGATTCTTGGTTCTACTTTTGTCGTTAAAATGGTGTGTTTCACAACATCATGTTGCTAATTGATGACATCATAATGTCCCTATTTACCTTTAAAGAGTATTTATGTGTGAGGCATTTTTCCGGCTGATATCGAACCTCAATTATTTTATAAATAAAACCCGCATAGAAATTAAAACATAAAATGCATTGTTCATTTCTTTCATAGGCTCTACATAGCACTGTATTATGTGCAGACAAAAACGAGCTTCTCCGAAAACCATATTCACATAAATTGAGGATCCTACATGATCGTCTTCAATACAAGGGAAACTGTATTAATTCTTATATGCAAAATTATCCGCTTATGAACATACAAAATAAATCAACGGATCTTTCGCCTCGAATCGAGAAATGATCGCGGCTTCAGGTCGCCTCAAAAATGCGCTAGTAAACGCATACCGCGAGTCAGCGAGTTTTAAATAAATAAGAATATCTGTAATTATGTGAAATGCGTGAGAAATTCAAGCCATAGCATGAGAACGTGATTCCTCCTTTAAATCTGAGTCTCGCGCTTAGTGCAGGGATATTATTTACTAGTATTTAGCTGCGAGAGAAAATAAAATAACTGATGGCTGTTAATAAATGAGTCGTGTCACGGCAAAACCAACATACTGTTCGCTTTTAAACATTTTAATAAGTAGAGAAACTGATAGCGAACAGAATGGATCCTGATCAGACTGCGCGGATGCGCAGGCTGGTCTTGATCAATGCTGGTCGCAAACGCACTATGTTGGTTTTGTCGTGACGCGGCTCAAAATTTTTTTTATACGAGTAGAAAAGTTTTAAAATAAATGTCTGCTAGATTTATATTATTAAGACTACCAGTGAATCATGACTTACGTACAAATCGTTACTTCGAGTTGATCATACATTTTTAAAACGTAAATTTGATTCATTTCCTACTAACTGATATATACAATTCGAAAATGTTACATACGTATGATAACATGGAAGTTTATGTAGTACCGAGATACACATAACATGATGACACTGCGACTGCACCAGCCTTTTCATTCTTTTTTTCTGACATTCTTTGCAAAATTTATGTTTGTATTATTTCCACTTAGGTGGCCTTTTAATTATATCTTTCAATATTCTGAATTGTCTTTCAGTCCTCGAGGTATTTATAACCATTCGTTTCAGTTTTTTAGAGATTGATACAAACTTTTGCAGACAGTCATACCCTGATTTGTTGTACATGTATATAATTGAAGTTGTTCATCGAAATGCGGGCACCTGACAGGACTTTTAAAAGAACATTTTACGGAATATGTCTAAATACAATTGTTGTTGATGGTTTTCACACATTTTAATTCCATTCAGTATACTATTCATCGGAAAAGTCGTGACAATTTCCTAGAGAAAAATATTTCACGGGGGGGAATCACGTGACTTTGTATAGTAATACCCACGAGAAAATGGCTACTGCTGAGCCCCGGTAAGTACCTTATTATGTTAAATTAAGGTGACAAACGTTTCTTAAATCAAAACAAAACCTAGCGTATCATATGCGCGCTAATTTTCTTCAAATGACGATACAACGTTCATTATCCTACGTTTTGTGGTTTTTGAGAACATTGTTTGAATTGTGTGAAAATTGCACATTCAGCGATAGTAATTCGCACGAAGCGATATAATTTGGTACCAAAATCAATGTAAATAAGCTTACTTTCTGCATTTGGGCCACAAAATCAATCATTGTATTGACATCTGTTATCGTAGAAGTCCATATAAAATATATTTTTGAAGGTCTGTAGCCTACAAATGTTCTTTGCAAGTGTATAGTAAGTAAAACGAACAATTTCTGGATAGTAAGTTGCACGAAAACAAAATAATAAGTTACACGCAATGTTTCCCTTAGCATTCATATACATTAAAAGAAAGTTAAAGTTCATATGTAAAGAGATAGAAAATACTTATTTCAATTATTCAAGATCAAATATTTCACTTTTTGTCTATAGGACGAATGCTTGATTGGTTATTTTTATAATATATCAAATGAACTTTTGATGGGATTTAATATTACACGGCTCAGTGTTGTTTTTTCTGTTGCGATAGTAGTTCTTTGACCTCTTCAGTGTCAGGTGTGTCTTGGCCCTCATTTTACCGTAATTATAAAAAAGATGAACAAATATTATTGCTTGTTATTTGGTATGGTGATGTTTATTAACTGAACGCGTATGTTTTTATATGGCGGTATTTGTTACATTTAGTCACTATGTTATATAATTTATGAAAATATATTTAAGAATTCGCAAGAACAAATTAACTTCTTACAAAAAAAGCAACAACAACAACAACAAAAAAAACAATGATACAGTGATTCAAGTTATGATTAAAGGCACATTTTGCCTTAGAAATCCATATTGTTTTAATTCTTTAGAAATGTCAAACATATGTGTTTGATAATGTTTAAATAAAAAAAAAATGGATAATAAAACGCATTAAAGTAGTTTATTACAACCGAAAAAGGTAGCGCTGAGCATTAAGTGATGTGTCGTAAAAGTAGCAAAATGTAAACAAAATAGTATTTTGACTTTCATACAAAATTCTTATTCACTAAAGGTATACCGATTGCGATGCAAAACTTAGTTTGAGTATCTAGTAAATGAGTATGTTTTCGGAAACTGTAACAAGATACCAAAAATAAACAATTGTTTTAAAATAAAAATGATAGCATTTCAGAGGCATAATGGACCTTTAAAGAAAAACGAATATTTGAAATCAAACGGTCAAAGATATTTATACTTTTTAAAGTGAAGGCAAGTGGAGTAAACACCCGAGTTAAAGCACTGACGTTTTGTTAGCTAGTTTGATGAAAGAATTCAAGGACTCTGGTTGGACTAGAATCCATAGCAGTGAGAAGCATGTGTATAAAAATCAGGGACTTTAACCACTCGGTCATGGACGCCCTGAATATCTTATTTACTTACTCTGTCACAAACAAAAAGTAAGAGTTTACGAGGCAACACATTTGCACATGGTAAGAAAATAATAGTAATACATAACGTTTTAACAAAACTTCTTGGGTTTATTTATAAAATCTGCCAGTGTATAAAAGAATAAATTTAATAAAAACTTTGTATACCAGTTCTATGATGGCTTTAAATATCAATGTGATATGGCGAATGCCTTCTCTCTTGCGTTTTTGGTCCAAATTGCAAATACTGAAAAGTAAATGATGGTGTTGTAATATTTCCTTCTGCACAGTTGTTTCATTATATATCTTGTTCTATAGATAAAGGATGTGGGTCCAGTCTAAAGTGAAAAAGGGCCAAGTGTAACGTACATTGTTGAGTATCAATGTCAATGTCTCATTTATTTATTTTTAAATTAAAGTGACATTATGCTCATATTTTCATAATCAAGTTGAGCTGAATTGACTTCATATTTCAAAGGATTGACTGTCAAAATGGTGTTTGACCAACAGTTGATACTGGAAAATGTTTAGGATAAAATCACCAATCTGCCTAAAATTTAAAAAGACTGCCCCACTCTTTTTATAAACAAAGCGTTATAGGTAAATTCTAATGGATCTTTACAGAAATTTCATTTGGATCTGTGTGTTATTTATTGTTTATGCGAACTTAATTATTAATTTGAAAGGAATTATGGAATTAGAAAACTTATTTTGATCTTCACCCATTCACTAACTATATACCCTTGGATGGGAATAATGTCACTTTAAGTAATCTTTTATGAAATTATATGAATACATGTATTATGAAATAATATGAATTATAAATGAAACATTTTCTCGATATTTGTTTCTCTGTCACCGTAGACGGAATATACTTGCAAATTGGTAACCAAAAGAATTATAAGATAGTTTCGTCACATTTTAGTAAGCTATTGGAAACTGTGCGTGAAACTTACTATTATGTTTTCGTGCAACTTACTATCCAGAAATTGTTCGTTTTACTTACTAAACACTTGCAAAGAACATTTGTAGGCTACAGACCTTCGAACAAAATTTTATATGGAATTCTACAAGAACAGATGTTAATAAAATGATTGATTTGGTGTCTTAAGTGCAAAAAGAAGGCTTATTTTCATCGATTTTGGTACCAAGTTATATCGCTTCGTGCGAGTTACTATCGCTGAATGTGCAATTTTCAAACAATTCAAACAATGTTCTCAAAAACCACAAAACGTAGGATAATGCACTTTGTATTGTCATTTGAAGAAAATTAGCGCGCATATGATACGCTAGGTTTTAATTTGATTTAAGAAACGATTGTCACCTTAATTTAACATAATAAGGTACTTACCGGGGCTCAGCAGTAGCCATTTTCTCGTGGGTATTACTATACAAAGTCACGTGATTCCCCCCCGTGTATTTGACGTCACCAAAATCATTACGTTTTACTCATCCTTTATCTTATGTTAAAATAGTAATAGCAAAATATCTTACGCGTTGACCCTATATTTTTATTGCATAAATATTTTCTTTCATGACTTCACTACATGTTAAAAAAATTATAGCAAAATTCACCGTGTTGATTTTTTGTTATTTTACAATCTTTATTGCGATATCGCGCGGTATTTGTATCATAAATGGACGTCAGAATGTAGAGAAAAATGACGTAGAATCGCAGAGTATTAAGCAAATGTTAAAGAAAGACATTATTTCAAAGACATACATTTACTGAACATTATAAAATTAAAACGAAGGAAATCGGATGAAAATTAATAAGAACAGACCGGTTTATTGATAAAAAAGACGCAATTTCGCCGCCACCGATAGAGGGCGCTTTGACGTCATAGTAACGCTGTTTATATGTAAAATAATGCTGCAGAAGTAAAGCTTACATATCTATATTTATGTATACCAAAAATCATCAAGATCTGAGATGTTGTCAAATTTCGGTCGGAAAGTAGCGAGCTACCTTAAGTTCACTATATAATCTGTAGAACACACACACAAGCACACGCACACGCACACACACACACACACACGCACAGGTGAATCGCTATATGCCACCGCATCGCAGATGCTGCGGTGGCATAAAAAGAAGCAATCAGTAAACTGATCAAATCACGTAAATTCTTGTTACACCATTTTCCTTTTATCAATTCATTTGGGTATATCAGGCATCAATTATTTACAGTTTTAATTACAACACTTCCCAGCAGACGATACATGTGTGCCAAAGACAGTCCTTTTGGGAATCAAGAGGGCCATGATGGACCTGAGTCGCTCACCAGAAACAACTGCTTTTCAGAGTTGGAAATTATCCATTGTCAATATTTTCTGATATTTAATTTGAGCATAGACTATGTTTAAACAATTATTTGAAGAAATGCCATGACCTGGGGCATTAAAGCTTTAGCTTAAACTGCGCCAATCAAATAAATATGAGCAAACTTGATAAAAACTACTTAATAATGCTACAGAGTTTGGTGATCATCTATCAATTATTTCAGAAGGAAATGTTCAAAAGTTTTTCTATTTTTGGCTTAAGTGGCTCCTAAATGGGGCCAATCAAATTAATATGAGCAAACTTGATAAAAGCGTACCTAAGAATGCTAAAGACAAAGTTTGGTGATCATCCATCAATTAGTTCTGTAGAAATAGACGTTTAAAGGGTTTTCTATTTTTAGCTTTAGCGGCCCCTAAAAGAGGCTAATCAAATAAATATGATCAAAATTGATAAAAGACTACCCAACAATCTTACAGACAAAATTTGGTGATCATTCGTCAATCAGTTCTATAGAAGAGAAGGTTTAAAGGTTTTTCTATTTTTAGCTCTAGAGATCCCTAAAAGGGACTAATCAAATTAATATGACTAATCTTGATAAAAGACTACCCAAGAATGCTACAGACAAAGTTTGGTGATCATCCATCAATTAGTTCTGTAGAAGAAGACATTTAAAGGTTTTCCTATTTTTGGCCCTAGACACCTCTAAAAGGGTCCAATCAAATTAATATGAGCAGATGTGATAAAAGACTACCCAACAATGCTACAGACAAAGTTTGGTGATCATCCATCAATAAGTTCTCTAGATATAGATGTTTAAAGGTATTTCTATTTTTAACTTTTGGCGGCCCCTAAAAGGGGCCAATCAAATTAATATGAGCAAATTTGATAAAAGACTACCCAAGAATGGTACGCGCAAAGTTTGGTGATCATGTATCAATTAGTTCAGTGGAAGAAGACATTTAAAGGTTTTTCTATTTTTAGCCCAAGAGACCCCTAAAAGGGTCCAATCAAATTAATATGAGCAAATTTGATAAAAGACTACCCGAGAATGCGAAAGACAAGGTTTGGTGATTATCCATCAATTAGTTCTGTAGTAGAAGATGTTTAAAAGTTTTTTCTATTTTAGCTCTGTTGACCCCTAAAAGGGGCCAATTGAAATGACATGAGCAAATTCAAGTGTGACTGTCACAAGGATGCTACAGACCAAATTTGAAGTAAATTCAGAGAAGAAGACGATTGTTGACGCATGACGACGGACGACGGACGCCGGAGTATCTCCTTTAATACTAATAGCTCACCCAGGGCCTTCGGCTCTGGTGAGCTAAAAAAAAAAGCAAAGTAGATTTAAATGGTGTTGTCTACAGAAATGTTGATATTCTGAACAATCATTACTGTCATCAGTCAAAATGAAATCAAATTAATGATTGTGAGTGAAACATTCTAAAATATACAAGTTTTGTCATCAATAAATAAATTATCGCCCCCTGGTATCGCCCCCCACTTGTATAAGCGTCCTAAAACTAGAAAAAAACACCGAACATATTACATTATTTCATCATATGTGAGAAGTTAATATTTTTTCCATATCAGAAAAAATACAAATATTAAAAGCCCCTTGGGTGCCAATGAAATGGAGAAACTTCTGATTGATCTTGTATATAGTTTAAATTCCATTAGACTTGAAATGACAATATGAGCCGCGTCACGACAAAACCAACATAATGGGTTTGCGACCAGCATGAATCCAGACCAGCCTGCGCATCCGCGCAGTCTGATCAGGATCCATGCTGTTCGCTTACAAACCCTATAACAAGTAGAGAAACTGACAGCGAACAGCATGGATCCTGATCAGACTGCGCGGATGCCAGTAATACAGAAGTTTTAGACAGAAAAAACTATCAATTTTTATTATACATTTTATACATTACATAGTTCTTTTTTTTTCTTTTTTTTAGGGGGGGGGGGGGCTAATTATGCACAATCTAATGTAAGAGTCAAAAAATTAAGTACTAAAGAATATTGTTCCAGTATTTTAATAATGCACTCTAAACTGGAATATTTAAAATTGATGTGGTAGTATAAATGTTTAGTTATCCTAAGTTATTTAATCAGTAAGTCTGTTCGTAATAAATTCTTGGTGAAAAACTGGTGCCTCAATTAGGTTCTGGTCAAACATATTTCAAATATTGATAAGTTATCTCATGTCCATAGTGTAAAACTGGCATCTCCATCTCCATATATTTCTGTTCAAACATACTTCAAAATAGAGAAAAGCAGAATCCCTAAAGAAAGCCCAACACGGCAAAATTGAAAATGTTGCAGGCTCGGTTTGATTGAGCCTGTTCATGGACGGTACTGGAAAGTGCAAAAAATATGAAAAACAAGATCAACAAAGAAAGGCGGCGTTCAATGAACGCAACCCCCACAAAAACTTGTGTTCTTGGTTCTTTAAGTTACCGTCCACGCCCCCTAGCACCGGCTTAAGCAGAATTCAACATTTAAACATAAAAATGGTGAATTTTGAATTTAGAAACATCCGCAGATGTGTTCATACGGCGGTTATCATGGAACCTTCAATGTGACACAGTAGTGTCATTCCATGAAAAGCGGCGTATGGTCCCCAAGTAAAAGAATGCGGATGTTCATAACACGGATGTGACAATAAAATAGAGAAAAACTTGTGTTCTTGGTTCTTTAAGTTACCGTCCACGCCCCCTAGCACCGGCTTAAGCAGAATTCAACATTTAAACACAAAAATGGTGAATTTTGAATTTAGAAACATCCGCAGATGTGTTCATACGGCGGTTATCATGGAACCTTCAATGTGACACAGTAGTGTCATTCCATGAAAAGCGGCGTATGGTCCCCAAGTAAAAGAATGCGTGTGCCCTAAACGAGAAAACAATGGGCGGAACTAAATAAAATGGAATTTTGAAAGGGGATCTGAGGTTATGAAGCCTGCATATCACAGACAAGACGTCAAAAGACAAATTTAAAAAGCAGGCAACATATCCTAAGGGTGATTATACAGTATTCAAGTAGGAATACTGGAACCACCCAAGTTGAAAAAGGCCAAATACAAGAAACTAAAAATACCATCTAAAATGTATACACAACAATAATGTCGTGCTGAACGATCTTCAAGGATCGAAAATATAACATCATTGATTAAATGTACGGGGAGACTTTTTACAGCCGCCACACGGCACAAATAACACGGATGTGACAATAAAATAGAGAAAAACTTGTGTTCTTGGTGAATGCTCGTGACTTGATACATAGTAGTTATCTCAGTGTCAATTCCTCTTCCAACAAGATTTAGTCCGGATACCATCATCACATTGAAGGTTCCATGATAACCGCCGTATGAACACATCTGCGGATGTTTCTAAATTCAAAATTTTACTATTTCACGTTTAAATGTTGAATTCTGCTTAAGCCGGTGCTAAGGGGCGTGGACGGTAACTTGCACTTTCCAGTACCGTCCATGAACAGGCTCAATCAAACCGAGCCTGCAACATTTTCAATTTTGCTGTGTTGGGCTTTCTTTAGGGATTCTGTATTTATCTATTTTATGATCACATCCGTGTTATTTGTGCCGTGTGGCGGCTGTAAAAAGTCTCCCCGTACATTTAATCAATGATGTTATATTTTCGATCCTTGACGATTGTTCAGCACGACATTATTGTTGTGCTTGTGGTATTTTTAGTTTCAACTTTTCGGCATTTTCTAGTTGGGTGGTTCCAATATTCCTACTTGAATAATGTTGAATCACCCTTAGGATATGTTGCCTGCTTTTTAAATTTGTCTTTTGACGTCTTCATATTTTATCTGTGATACGCAGGCTTCAAAACCTCTGATCCCCTTTCAAAATTCCATTTTATTTAGTTCCGCCCATTGTTTTCTCGTTTAGGGCACACGCTTTTTATTACTTGGGGACCATACGCCGCTTTTCATGGAATGGCACGGAAGTGTCACATTGAAGGTTCCATGATAACCGCCGTATGAACACATCTGCGGATGTTTCTAAATTCAAAATTTTACTATTTCACGTTTAAATGTTGAATTCTGCTTAAGCCGGTGCTAGGGGGCGTGGACGGTAACTTGCACTTTCCAGTACCGTCCATGAACAGGCTCAATCAAACCGAGCCTGCAACATTTTCAATTTTGCTGTGTTGGGCTTTCTTTAGGGATTCTGTATTTATCTATTTCAATATCTAAAAACTAATTATCCCCCATTGCAAAGGGCAGGCAGACTCCTGGTTTTCCAACTTCTTTTAAGTTTAAACGACCCAAGGACTTAAACTTCTCTCAGGTTTTACTACAAGAAGACCACCTCTATCTTCCTTCATCACTAATGCTATTACAGTTTTCATCAAACAAGCAAATATTTGTTAGAAAAAAAACTGATTGCAAACCTATCCTTCTTTTTGTTGGGTTTGCACCTACAAAGTAGTAGCATGGTCGTATAGCCACTTTCCAGCTTTACTGGTGGAGGTACACAGCGAGTGCTTCTCTGTGCATGATTCAGACACAAATGGGAACCTGAGTAGAAGCATAAATTTTCTGTAACTGAGCTCGATAGCTTTCTCACATGAAAGAATCTATAAATCCCTGCAGAACTCAAATGTACAGCAGTGAAAGTAAATTTGTTTGAAGTATTAAAGAATTAATCAATCTGCCACAGACAACCCGATTAGCTAAGTAGCACTTATTAAATTTTTTCAAAGTCATTTACATTTATAAATTTGAGTGATTCTTATAAACTACTGACAGCTAAGATTTTTCAGATAGCTTATAAAATATCTAACTGCCAGACAGTGCAAAATTATTCCATGTGGGGTTTAGCAAAGTATTTTATATTTGACAAGCACAACCAATATACTTTTAAGAAAATTTATACAAACTTTGAAAACAGCCCCTGGGTCATATGGGGGTTGCGTTCATTGAACGCCGCCTTTCCTTGTTGATCTTGTTTATCATATTCTTTGAACATTATTTGTGTCTCTCAGATCACTCTTGATAAGAAATAAGTGTTTCATTTTAATTATTAAATTATTATTGGTATGTTGTGCCGAATTTATTATCAAATATGGTACCTGATATTTTCAAAGTCTAATAAAATAAAAACTAGACGGTAAAAGTATTTTATATTTGACAAGCACAACCAATATACTTTTAAGAAAATTTATGCAAACTTTGAAAACAGCCCCTGATTTGAGATAATTTTTAAGGATGTTTGGAATAAGGCCCTCCAAGAAACAACTACTTAAAATTTTCTTTT